>NC_079201.1:42667048-42934548 GCF_029499605.1 Hyla sarda
CATTACAGCAACCCCTCTCCTGCAGATCATTACAGCCACCAACTCATAAGCCTCTGGGGATAGATAACAACTGTGCTTCTTGCAGACTCCAGACCGACTCTAGAGGCCCCTGCAGAGTATTACTTGGCCATATACAGCCACCCAGAGAAAACCTCGCCCGATACTAAAGCTTTTCTGCCTTCTCCTCACCAGCAAACCACTCATAAGCCCGCGAAATCAATTGTGTTTCCTACAGACTCCACCTACTCGATTTTAGTCACATGGCTGGTCACATGGTCATGACATCATCAGAGGTCCTTTAGCTGGCTAGGAAATAACATCTACTATTTCAGAACACCGGTCGGGCATGTCATGATGTTGAGGTATGCGGTGGACGGAGGGACGATACTCTATCGGGTGGTACGACACACAATATTCTGCCAACTTGTACCTCTTACGCCTGTCAAAATAAATAATTTTTTAGTTATTATAGAAAAGATTCATGACTGGCATGACAGCTGGAGGCACCCTGTTCCAAAACTACAACTCCCATGATGGTAGTTGTAGTTTAGCAACAGCTAGAGGCACCCTGGTGTGAGAATTCAAGCATCTTCCTGGCCACCCGCACACATCTACCACCCACCCCGCTAGCTGTTGCAAGACTACAACTCCCAGCATGCCCTTGCTGTAAGGACATAGTAGGAGTTGTAGTTGCAAAAGCTAGCTGGTTGGTGGTAGATTGCGGCGGGTGGCTGGGGAGCAGAGCCCGCTGGCTCACAGAAATACGAAAATCACGGCACTGTAATTTCATATTTCCAGCCCGGAGCCGTGATCAAGGAAATATGAAATTATAGTGCCATTATTTCATATTCCCGGTAGCTAGCCGGTTCTGCTCCCCAGCCACCCGCCGCAATCTACCACCTGCCCTTTAGCTGTTGCAACTACACTCCCAGCATGTGTCCACTGTAAGGGCATGCTGGGAGTTGTAGTTGCAACAGTTAGCAGGTGGGTGGTAGATGCGGACGGGTGGCTGGGGAGCAGCCTTTTTTTTTTAAATGCTCTCCACAGGCATTTTTGTAAGTCAGGCCTCACCTGGTGGTGATTTGCGACTTTTTGGGTGGTATGGGACTTTTTCAGACTGCTACATACACAGGTTTGATTGTCTACAGTCATTTCTAAGAAATCTTCAGAGCAGTGAAAAGTCGCAAAAAAGTTGCATGGAAAGAGGATGCAACTTTTTTTGTGACTTTGCACCGCAAAAAAAAAAACTGTTGGGCTAAATATACAAACAACAATCTGACCTCGCCTGCCACTACTCCTTTTTTCAAATTTTCTACTTTTTTATTTATCTTACATTTTTATAACTATTTTTTTGTTTGTTTTGTTTACACTTTTCGTGTCCCTATAGGGGACTTTTTTTTATATCACTGGTTCTCCTTTTCCAAAGGGTGAAAGTTTGTCCGTGGGTACTCCACGTGTGGAACTTATGCACGAGGGTTATCCCCGGACAAAATATGTAGAGATGAGCGAACTTACAGTAAATTCGATTCGTCACGAACTTCTCGGCGTGGTAATTATTGACTTATCCTGCATAAATTAGTTCAGCTTTCAGGTGCTCCCGTGGGCTGTAAAAGGTGGATACAGTCCTAGGATACTCTTTCCTAGGACTGTATCCATCTTTTCCAGCCCTCCGGAGCACCTGAAAGCTGAACTAATTTATGCAGGATAAGACATCAACTGCCGAGCCGAGAAGTTTGTGACGAATCGAATTTACTGTAAGTTCGCTCATCTCTAAAAATAAGTCCTAAAAGTGCTTAATTTTATAACGGCGGGTGCTTACCTTTCTAATGCGATACTAATGCAATACTTAATCCCCTTGTGCCATTATTCCCCCCCCCCCCCTGCGGTACAAATAGTGGCTGCGGTACAAATAGTGAGCCACTGCAGCGTCCAGTTCCCGCTCTGCACTGACAAATACTGGCCAATGCATGGCCGGTATTTGTCGTACCCCAGCATAACCCTTGGCGTACTGATCAGTGATCAGTGTTATTGACGATCTTCTGCTTGATCGTAGACCACAGCAGAAGACTCCTGGAGCCGGCCAGAGGCAGGTAAGGGGACCTCCGGCCGCCATGTTGGATGATCAGATCCCCACAGCAGCGCTGTGTGCAATCCGAATATCCATTTAAATACACGTGTTACTGCAGATGCCGTTATTTGTATTGATCACGGCATCTGAGGGGTTCATGGCAAACATCAGCACGATCGCTGATGTCCGCCATTACCGGCAGGTCACTGGCTGCTGATAACCGGGACAGCCGGGACCTGCCATACATGATGCCAGCTGGAGGGGGTTTGGAGCAGGGCGGAGTCCTCTGGCCTGTTCCAGGAAGTGATGGCTGGGGAGGATAGAGACTGATGCGGGTGCCAGAAATGATGTCAGACACCACGTCCAGGGGCCTTCCAGAGCGGCAGATTTGAAAAAGGTCTTCCTTTGGCTCCCACTCTACCCATGTGTGTGCTGGACAGCCGTTTTTTTCTTCTGCTATCAGCCTCCAGGAGGGAGTACAGAGTGGAAGATGAGCTCTACAGGAGAAGATTCTTCCAAGCAGGGCCATTCGGAATACTTATTCAAGAACCTGTCTATGGTACCGTGCTTTAACGGAGGGGTGAGTGTATCCAGTCTTTAAGTTAGTTTAAGTATGTTTCTTAGACGGATATTCCTAGGAAAGCGGCTAAGATATCCAAGCATAAAGAGTGTGCCATGTGTAAAGCCATCTTAGCGTCTTATTACAACAAGCTTAATTGTACAGCCTGCATTGACAAGGTTATAGTGGCAGGTGGGTGCAAAGGAAAGGGGGGCTTATGCCTACTACGCTGTTTTTTTTTTTTTTTTTGCTTTGGCATTTACAGCAACCCGGCGCAGTCCTCCTGAGCTGTCACTGTGCGCAATGACGGTGACGTCACGTTGAAGACATCACTCGTCATTGCTCTGCGCAGCGCACAACGTAACACAGGACGCGCAGGAGCCAGAAATAGTGTGGACCCCGGGAACAGGTAATTAAAAAATCGGGGATGGGGGAGGCAATGGGGCAGCGGACGGGGCGGTGCGGGGGTGGGGTGATGCAGTTTGGGGTGGTGCGGGGGGCGGGGCATTTTCGGCAAGGTAATTGCAGATACCGATAACGTCCAAAATTGTGAATATCGGCCAAACCGATAATCGGTCGATCCCTACTGCCTATTCTGCTTGGTAGCAAACAGATCCACCTGCGGTATTCCCATGGGGCCGATATCTATATTGTGACTTCACGGCCCCACCCCCGTGTGACCTAATGCTCCGCCACCTGAATGCAAGCCTATGTGAGGGGGCGTGACAGCTGTCACGCCCCTTCACATAGGCTTGCATTGAGGGGGCAGAGCGTGACGTCCCCTATAGGAAACATATAGCATACATAACTATGTAAAAATAATACATCAGATAACTGGAATACCTGAGTCAGTGAGACGAAACCACACCAACGAAAGTTAACCCCGCCGCCCCCGATCTGCTATTGGTCATCGCTTCTGACGACCAATAGCAGGGATAGGAGGGGTGGCGACCCTGCCACCTCACTCCTATCCCTTCAGGGGGATCGTAGGTGTCTTACACAACCGCGATCCCCCTTATATTCCGGGTCACCATAGATCTCGTATGACCCGGAATCGGCGCAAATGGCAAGTGTAAATTCACGTGTGATTTGCGCCGATCGCCGACATGGGGGGGATTTTCTCTGTTCTGCCTACCCACAAAAGGCTGGGCAGAACAGGGAAACCGAAGAAGACGGGAGCCGAAGTCCACTTACCCGTCCGGAGGCAGCGGGCAACGGTGATCAGCGGGCGGTGATGTCGTGCGGAAGAAGAGGACGGCTCGCTGGATCCTACGGAAGCCGGTGAGTTGCCTAGCAACATCTGGAGGGCTAAAGTCTGAGACCACTATACAGTGGTCTCTAACCTGTAGCCCTCCAGATGCTGCAAAACTACAATTCCCAGCATGCCCAGACAGCTGTTTGGGCATGCTGGAATATGTAGTTTTGCAACAGCTTGAGGGCTACAGTTTGAGACCATTATACAGTGGTCTCTAAACTGTATCCCTCTCCAGATCTTGCAAAACTACAACTCCTAGCATGCCCAAACAGCTCTAATACTGAGTTAGGTAACAGAACCTAACTGAAGGTTTTTCAACCAGTGTGCCTCCAGCTGTTGCAAAGGTACAACTCCCAGCATGCACGGTCTGTCAGTACATGCTGGGAGTTGTAGTTTTGAAACAGCTGTAGGTTTGCCCCCCCACATCTGAATGTACAGGGTACATTCACACAGGCAGGTTAACAGTAAGTTTCCTGCTTCAAGTTTGGGCTGCGGCAAATTTTTCGCCGCAGCCCAAACTTGAAGCAGGGCTCTCTCATTTTGGAACCCTGTCGTATTTCAAGGAAACAGTTTAGGGCCACAAATGGGGTATTTCCGTACTTGGGAGAAATTGCACTACAAATTTTGGGGGGCTTTTTCTCCGTTTACCCCTTTTGAATAGCAAAAGTTGGGGGCTACACCAGTCTTAGTGTTAGTAAAAAAAAATATTACACTAACATGCTGGTGTTGCTCCATACTTTTTATATTCACAAGCAGTAAAAGGAAAAAAAGACCCCCAAAATTTGTAACGCAACTTCTCCTGAGTACGGAAATGCCCCATATGTGGGCGTAAAATGCTCTGCGGGCGCACAACAAGGCTCTGGAGAGAGAGCGAACCATGTACATTTGAGGCCTAATTTGGTGATTTGCACAGGGGTGGCTGATTTTACAGCGGTTCTGACATAAACGCAAAAACAAAAATACCCACATGTGACCCCATTTTGGAAATGTAGCACTGCGGCTGACCGTTAATCCTTTCCCCAATGTGGGGATAGCGCGATGCGGGGTGGGGGCTGGGGAGGGAGAACCTAGCGCTGCGTCTGACAGTTAACCCTTTCCCCGATGTGGGGACATCGTGCTTGCAGGGGGAGAAGCACAAAGCTGCGCTTGCGGGCAGAGGGAGGAGAGCTGTGCCTACGGGTCACATATTAGTCATTCCTCGATGTTGGGACATTGCGCCGTGGGTGCATATCAGCTGCTCCCGCCGCAACAGCTGTCCCCACGTCAGGGAATAAATAATACGTGACCTGCGGGCGCAGCTCTGCTTCACCCCTCCGCAAAAGCGCAATGTCCCCACATCTGGGAATGATTTATGTGTGACCCACAGGCGCAGCTTTGCTTCTCCCCCTGCAAGCCCGATGTCCACACAGTGGCTTTTAGCGCTTGCGAGGGGAGAAGCAAACAGCTTCTGTTCACCGATCCCTGATCAGGGACTGGGAACAGAAGCCCTGTACTCGTCGCTGACACAAGTGGCTTTCAGCACTTGTGGGGGGAGAAGCAGACAGCTTCTGTTTTCCGATCCCAGATTGGGGACGGGTAACAGCTCGGCAGGCACCCGCAGCTCAGTCACATTCAGCTTCTGTTCTCCGATCCCTGATCAGGGACAGGGAACAGAAGCCCTGTGCTCACGGCTGACACAATGGCTTTCAGCACTTGCCGTGGGAGAAGCAGACAGCCTCTGTTCTCCGATCGGTGATGGGGAACAGAAGGCCTGCAGGTGCCCACGGCTCACAAGTTATACATTCTCCGATGTGGGGATAGCGGGGGGTGGAAGAATCTAGCGCTGCGGCGGACAGTTAACCCTTTCCCCAATGTGGGGACATCGCGCTTGCAGGGGGAGAAGCAAAGCTGTGCCCGCGGGTCACATATCAATCATTCCCAGATGTGCGGACATTGCGCTTGCGGAGGGGTGAAGCAGAGCTGCGCCCACGGGTCACGTATTATTTATTTCCCGATGTGAGGACAGCGTGCTTGCAGGGGGAGAGGCTGATATGTTCCTGTGGGTCACATATCCATCGCTCCCCCATATGGGGACAGCCACTTGCGGGGGGAGTAGCTGATATGCACCCGCAGGCGCAATGTCCCCACATCGGGGAATGATTAATATGTGACCCGTAGGCGGAGCTCTCCTCCCCCCACAAGTGCAATGTCCCCAATGATTGATACGTGACCCGCGGGCGCAGCTTTGCTTCTTCCCCTGCAAAAACGCAATGTCCCCACATCGGGGAAAGGGTTAACTGTCAGCCGCAGCACTAGATTCTCCCTCCCCCCACCCCCGGCTATCCCCACATCGGGGAATGTATAACTTGTGAGCCGCGGGCACCTGCAGGGCTTCTGTTCCTCGTCAACAATCGGAGAACAGAGGCTGTCTGCTTCTTCCCCTGCAAGTGCTGAAAGCGACTGTGTCAGCCGTGAGCGCAGGGCTTCTGTTCCCCGTCCCCGATCGGGCATCGGAGAACAGAAGCTGAATGTGACTGAGCTGCGGGCACCTGTCGAAGCTGTATGCTACTTCCCCCGCAAGCGCTGTCCCCACTTCAGGGAATGAATAAACTTTTGGCAGCAGCGCTTAAGGTCTCACAGCAGGAAACATCCTCTGTGGGGGTCTAGCACACACTGAATAAAACTGTGTTGAAACAAAGTACCGTATATACGTTCCGAATATAAGCCGAGGCCCCTAATTTCACCCCAAAGCCCTAGGAAAAGTTATTGACTCGACTATAAGCCTAGGGTGGGAAATACATGACCCCCCCATATGTCATCACCACCCCCATATGTCATCACCACCCCCCCATCTCATTATCACCCCTGTCATTATCCAGACCCCCCTTTTGTTTTCTACTCGCCTCCCCAGTTGTTGCTTTCTCGGTGGGAAGGAAGGGTGAGCTTCTCTGGACCGTCCATCTTCGGCCATCTATGCTGCAGCGACCGTCCGGTGGGGAGGGTTAGTCGTTCCGGGCTGTCCATTTTCACCGGGAGGCCCTCTTCTCCGCTCCGGGCATGGCCACGGACTAGTGATGTTGTGTTGACGACGATGTGCAGGGACGTCCTTGTGCAGCAGATGTTGGTGACGTCCCTGCGCGGTAGCGTCAATGCACTAGTTCGGGGCCATCCCGGAGCGGAGAAGAGGGCCTCCCGGTGAAAATGGACAGCCCGGAACGACTAACCCTCCCCACTGGACGGTCCCTACAGCATAGATGGTCAAAGATGGACTGCCCGGACCATCCCCTCACAGCTAAGCCAGAAGCGTTTTTTGCTCACTGGAGTATAAGCCGAGGGGGGTGTTTTCAGCACAAAAAATCGTGCTGAAAAACTCTGTTTATACTCGAGTATATATGGTATATGTGGTCACGTGACACGTGCACACCCCCAACCCCCCAAGAACCAATGGGAGAGGGCGGGTGTGCGTGTTTTAGCCAGCCAAGCAGCCTTAGGTGACTTAGCACTTTTCAGTGCTGTACCATCATATTCTGCCACAAATCACATAATCATTTACTGCAAACCTAGTGAAAAGGGAGGTTACTTACTGTACAAGGAGACAAGGGAGGTTGTGTATGGTCAACCCTGTGATTGGCCTTTCTTAAGACCAATATTTCTTAAGACTAATATTGCAAACCTCTAGAAAGAGAGGGCTCATCCATAGATATTCTCCTGTAGGGGATGGTTTCGGCCTTTCTTCCAGAAATGAGACAGTAGTGAAAGTGACGGCTCTTTGCACACCACATGGGCTTCTTCCAGCTTATGCTACCCCGGTTCTGAAGGTTATTCGTCGGTGATGTCTGGGGATGTAGGAGATTAGGACTCTGTTGTGGAAATTCCTTGACAAGAGGGTTTGATCTTCACATTTTCAGAGGCCATTGGTGCTCAAGGATTGCCCAAGTTAGGATCTGGAGGTTGGTTTAGGGCTTTTAAATGGTATCAGGATATCCTTGAATTTTTGGGACTTGACTTGGCGCTGCTTCTATGGAAGACTGTGTGTGGGGGACAATCTGAAGTGCAGGAGCTCTGAAGACTAGGGATGTCCCTGAGAGTAGCGTGGAGACATGCTGGACAGCATGGAACATTTTATTATCCCCTTAACACAGAGGTTTACAACAAGGTGGGTGCTTCAATTGGTTGGCCTAGGCTTGGTGACCTATTGAAGGTGCGTTCTCAGGAGTAAGAGAGGCTGGGTGCTGGCAGGGCCTTTTGTCTGTGGAGGGGCTCTTCCTTTTAAAGTGCCTTAGCCTGTTGTCTCCTTCTCTGGTGGTGGGCTGATGCTGACAAATTAGTCTTTTCGTTTTGAGCTGTAGGTATATGGTAATTTAGGGCGTGCATGGGCTGACCTGATATTTATGCACTGTATATATTGTTGTACTCTGTGTATCTTTAATATACTGTATATATTGTTTGGTTGTACCTAGGGTTTGGGTCTAGCGTTAAGTTGGGTGGTGGGCCAAAGGGCTGGTTCATGGACTTCTGTCATCATGTACTGGGGACATGGGATGCGGGACCAGCTTAGGGGCAGATTGTGTTGGGGTTTAGTGTTAGGTTGGGTGGTGGGTTAAAAGGGGGAGGGGGGTTCGCCCATCTACGCTGCATAGACTATCTGCCCTCCGGTGGGGAGGGTGAGCCGGTCCAGGTTGTTCATCTTCACTAGTGACTATGCATTGACACTGCCGCGCAGGGACACCCCTGACATTACGGATGTCTGCTTTGCACAGACGTCCCTGCACGGTGGCGACAATGCAATGTCACTGGTGCGGGGCCGGCCTGGTGCGGAGAAGATTGGAACAGAAGCCCTGTGCTCACGACTGACACAGTGGCTTTCAGCACTTGCGGGGGGAGAAGCAGACAGCCTCTGTTCTCCGATCGGTGACTGGGAACAGAAGCCCTGCAGGTGCCCACGGCTCACAAGTTCTACATTCCCTGATTTGGGGATAGCCGGGGGGAGAATCTAGCGATGCGGCTGACAGTTAACCCTTTCCCCAATGTGGGGACATCGCACTTGCAGGGGAAGAAGCAAAGCTGCGTCTGTGGGTCACATATCAATCATTCCCCGATGATAAAAGGGGGGAGGGGGTTCGCCCATCTACGCTGCAGGGACTATCTGCCCTCTGGTGGGGAGGGTGAGCCGGTCCGGGTTGTTCATCTTCACCAGGAGGCCCTCTACTCCGCTCTAGGCCGGCCCTGGACTAGTGACATTGCATTGTTGCCACTGGTGCTGTCAATGCATCTTCACTAGTCCAGGGAGCCTGGAGCAGAGAAGAAGGCCTCACGGTGAAGATGGACGGCTCGGACCGGCTTACCCTCCCCACCGGTATGCGGATGGTCCCTGCAGCTACAGGAAAGGACCGAAAGAGCGGGGGGGGGGGGGGTCTGGATGATGACGGGGAGGAGGGGGATGATGTATTCCCCACCCTAGGCTTATACTCGAGTTTTTCCCAGGTTTTTAGTGTGAAATTAGGGGCCTCGGTTTATATTTGGGTTGGCTTATACTCAAGTAAATACGGTATGTTTAAAATTTTAATAAAAGATTTACAGGATTTAGGGAAATAAATGTCTTGTAAATATTGTACCTATATTTGTTAGTGTGTTGGTTGATCAGTGTTTTATTTTATGCTATGGTGGTTTTATGATTTTGGGGTTATTGAATCTTTTATTATTCACTTTTATAAAAAAAATGTTTTTAACACTTTATTATTCTTTTAGCCCCCATTGAGGGGCTATAACATGCAATCTTTTGATTACATACACTGATCAATGCTATTCCATAGCATAGCATTGATCATTGTTATAGTTGCTCTGCTGCTCCAGCCTCCTATGCAGGCTTGGTAGCGGCAAATCACCGATCGGACAGCGAGGAGGCAGGTGAGCGCCCTTCCGCTGTCCTCTCAGCTCCACTGAGCTGCCAGGACACTTTTACTTTTGGTTTAGATGGCATCTAAAGAGTTAATGCCGGGCATCGACCTGATCAGTGATGCCCGGCATTATCTCTGGGTCCTGGCTGCTGATAGCAGTCGGGAACCACCAGGTTTGAAGCGTGCTCAGCTCGTGAGCGCGCTTCAAACCCTGGGAACAGGACGAGGGTGTACAGGTATGTCTGCCGTCCTTAACCCCTTAAGGACTGAGCCCTTTTTCACCTTAAGGACATTTTTTGCAATTCTGACCACTGTCACTTTAAACATTAATAACTCTGGAATGCTTTTAGTTATCAATCTGATTCCAAGATTGTTTTTTCGTGACATATTCGACTTTAACTTAGTGGTAAAATTTTGTGGTAACTTGCATCCTTTCTTGGTGATAAATCCCAAAATTTGATGAAAAATTTGAAAATTTTGCATTTTTCTAAATTTGAAGCTCTCTGCTTGTAAGGAAAATGGATATTCAAAATATTTTTTTTTTTATTCACATATACAATATGTCTACTTTATGTTTACATCATAAAATTGATGAGTTTTTACTTTTGGAAGACACCAGAGGGCTTCAAAGTTCCACAGCAATTTTCCAATTTTTCACAAAATTTTGAAACTCTCTTTTTTCAGGGACCAGTTCAGGTTTGAAGTGGATTTGAAGGGCCTTCATATTAGAAATACCCCATAAAAGACCCCATTATAAAAACTGCACCCCCCAAAGTATTCAAAATGACATTCAGTCAGCGTTTTAACCCTTTAGGTGTTTCACAGGAATAGCAGCAAAGTGAAGGAGAAAATTCACAATCTTAATTTTTTACACTCGCATGTTTTTGTAGACCCAATTTTTGAATTTTTGCAAGGGGTAAAAAGGAGAACATTTTTACTTGTATTTGAAACCCAATTTCTCTCGAGTAAGCACATACCTCATATGTCTATGTTAATTGTTCGGCGGGCGCAGTAGAGGGCTCAGAAGGGAAGGAGCGACAAATGGTTTTTGGGGGGCATGTCACATTTAGGAAGCCCCTATGGTGCCAGAACAGCAAAAAAAACCACATGGCATACCATTTTGGAAACTAGACCCCTCGGGGAACATAACAAGGGGTAAAGTAAACCTTAATACCCCACAGGTGATTCACAACTTTTGCATACGTAAAAAAAAAAAAAAAAAAAAAATTCCCTAAAATGCTTGGTTTCCCAAAAGTTTGACATTTTAAAAAAGGGTAATAGCAGAAAATACCCCCCAAAATTTGAAGCCCAATTTCTCCCGATTCAGAAAACACCCCATATGGGGGTGAAAAGTGCTCTGCTGGCGCACTACAGGTCTCAGTAGAAAAGGAGTCACATTTGGCTTTTTTGAAGGAAATTTTGCTCTGGGGGCATGCCGCATTTAGGAAGCCCCTATGGTGCCAGGACAGCAAAAAAACCCACATGGCATACCATTTTGGAAACTAGACCCCTTGGGGAACGTAAAAAGGGGTAAAGTGAACCTTAATACCCCAAAGGGGTTTCACAACTTTTGCATATGTTAAAAAAAAAAAAAATAAAAAAAAAATTTACCTAAAATGCTTGGTTTCCCCAAAAATTTACATTTTTACAAAGGGTTAAAGCAGAAAATACCCCCCAAAATTTGAAGCCCAATTTCTCCCGATTCAGAAAACACCCCATATGGGGGTGAAAAGTGCTCTGCTGGCGCACTACAGGTCTCAGAAGAGAAGGAGTCACATTTGGCTTTTTTGAAGGAAATTTTGCTCTGGGGGCATGCCGCATTTAGGAAGCCACTATGGTGCCAGAACAGCAAAAAAAAAACACATGGCATACTATTTTGGAAACTAGACCCCTCGGGGAACGTAACAAGGGGTTAAGTGAACCTTAATACCCCACAGGTGTTTCACTACTTTTGCATATGTAAAAAAAATAAAAAAAAATTTACCTAAAATGCCTCTTTTCCCAAAAATTTAACATTTTTAAAAAGGGTAAAAGCAGAAAATACCCCCCAAAATTTGTAACACAATTTCTCCCGAGTACGGCGATACCCCATATGTGACCCTAAACTGTTGCCTTGAAATACGACAGGGCTCCAAAGTGAGAGCGCCATGCGCATTTGAGGCCTAAATTAGGGACTTGCATAGGGGTGGATATAGGGGTATTCTACGCCAGTGATTCCCAAACAGGGTGCCTCCAGCTGTTGTAAAACTCCCAGCATGCCTGGACAGTCAGTGGCTATCTGGCAATACTGGGAGTAGTTGTTTTGCAACAGCTGGAGGCTCCGTTTTGGAAACAGTGGCGTACCAGACGTTTTTCATTTTTATTGGGGAGGGGGGCTGTGTAGGGGTATGTGTATATGTAGTGATTTTTACTTTTTATTTTATTGTGTGTTAGTGTAGTGTTTTTAGGGTACAGTCACACGGGCGGGGGTTCACAGTAGTTTCACGCTGGCAGTTTGAGCCGCAGCTCAAACTTGCAGCCGGATACTTACTGTAATCCTCCGCCCATGTGAGTGTACCCTGTACGTTCACATTGGGGGGGGGGGGGGGGCATCCAGCTGTTGCTAAACTACAACTCCCAGCATGTATGGTCTATCAGTGCATGCTGGGAGTTGTAGTTTTGCAACCGCTGGAGGCTCCGTTTTGGAAACAGTGGCGTACCAGACGTTTTTCATTTTTATTGGGGAGGGGGGTTGTATAGGGGTATGTGTATACGTAGTGTTTTTTTACTTTTTATTGTGTGTTAGTGTAGTGTAGTGTTTTTAGGGTACAGTCGCACGGGCGGGGGGTTCACAGTAGTTTCTCGCTGGCAGTTTGAGCTGCGACAGAAAATTTGCCGCAGCTCAAACTTGCAGCCGGATACTTGCTGTAATCCTCCGCCCATGTGAGTGTACCCTGTACGTTCACATTGGGGGGGGGGGGGGGGGGGGAACATCCAGCTATTGCAAAACTACAACTCCCAGCATGTACGGTCTATCAGTGCATGCTGGGAGTTGTAGTTTTGCAACAGCTGGAGGCACACTGGTTGTGAAACACAGAGTTTGGTAACAAACTCAGTGTTTTGCAACCAGTGTGCCTTCAGCTGTTGCAAAAGCTACAACCCCCAGCATGTACGGACAGCGGAAGGGCATGCTGGGTCTTGTAGTTATGCAACAGCTGGAGGCATACTACTTTGGCTGGGGATGCTGGGGATTGTAGTTATGCAACAGCTGGAGACACACTGGTTTGCTACATAACTCAGTGTGCCTTCAGCTGTTGCAAAACTACAACTCCCAGCAGTCACCGACAGCCAACGGGCATGCTGGGAGTTGTAGTTATGCAACCAGCAGATGCACTACTACAACTCCCAGCATGCACTTTAGCTGTTGGTGCAAGCTGGGAGTTGTAGTTACACAACAGCTGAAGGTACACTTTTCCATAGAAAAGTCCATAAGGGCATGCTGGGAGTTGTGGTGGTCTGCCTCCTGCTGTTGCATAACTACAGCTCCCAGCATGCCCTTTTTGCATGCTGGGAGCTGTTGCTAAGCAACAGCAGGAGGCTGTCACTCACCTCCAACGATCCTCGCCGCACAGGTCAGTCCCTCGTCGTCGCCGCCGCGGCCGTCGCTCCTGGGTCCCCGATCCCAACATTGACGCCGGGAATCGGGGTCCCCAGCACCCGGGGTGCACGTCCCGCACCCGCTCACGTCCTCCGGAAGAGGGGCGGAGCAGGTTGCGGGAGTGACACCCGCAGCAGGCGCCCTGATTGGTCGGCCGATAATCCGGCCGACGAATCAGGGCGATCGTGAGGTGGCACCAGTGCCACCTCACCCCTGCAGGCTCTGGCTGTTCGGGGCCGTCGGAGACGGCCCCGAACAGCCTGTAATTCCGGGTCACCGGGTCACTGGAGACCCGATTGACCCGGAATCTGCCGCAGATCGCTGGACTGAATTGTCCAGCGATCTGCGGCCATCGCCGACATGAGGGGGCATAATGACCCCCCTGGGCGATATGCCCCGTTGCCTGCTGAACGATTTCAGCAGGCATCGGGCACCGGCTCCCCTCCGGCTAGCGGCGGGGGGCCGGGAATGGACAGGACGTATTCAAACGTCCTGAGTCCTTAAGGACTCGGAAAAGGGGCCGTTTGAGTACGTCCTGCGTCCTTAAGGGGTTAAGTACCCGTACGCCCTCCGTCCCCAACAGGTTAATTAAGAATTACAGGATGTAACTCGGGATCAGTAGAGGATAGGTAATGTAATGTATTTATACAGTTGGGGAGATCAGGGCTGTGGAGTCGGTACATAAATGTTCCGACTCCACAGTTTTTTGTACTTTCGACTCCTCTGTATTAATATGCAAATGTATTCATAAACACTTACAGTTTAATCCAAGAAGCTGTTCCACCAAGTTCTTCTAAGTTCTTCGAAGCTCTTCTAGCAGAGAGAGGTAGTTGGGCAGAAGCTGCTGCCTTCTCCTTTTGTGTGCTGATCTGCTGCTGAAGATAGGGCAGTGGGAGCATCCAGGAAGAGTTATTTATTATAAAACATGATTTCCCTAGTAGAATCCCATAGTCATGTTTAAAGTTTAACCTAACAACCGGAGTTTACAAGTTTTTATTTGCAACAGCTAATTTGGGAATCACTGGCGTAGAATACCCCTATGTCCACCCCTGTGCAATCCCTAATTTAGTCCTCAAATGCGCATGGCGCTCTCACTTCAGAGCCCTGTCGTATTTCAAGGAAACAGTTTAGGGCCACACATGGGGTATCTCCGTACTCGGGAGAAATTGCACTACTAATTTTGGGGGCTTTTTTTCCTTTTACCCCTTATGAAAAAGAAAAGTTGGGGTCTACACCAGCCTGTTAGTGTATAAAAATTTTTTTTACACCAACATGCTGGTATTGTCCTTTACTTTTTATTTTCACGAGAGGTAAAAGGAAAAAAAGATCCCCAAAATTTGTAACGCAATTTCTCCTGAGTACAGGGATACCCCATATGTGGGCATAAAATGCTCTGCGGACGCACAACAAGGCTCAGGAGTGAGAGCGCACCATGTACATTTGAGGCCTAAATTGGTGATTTGCACAGGGGTGGCTGATTTTACAGCGGTTCTGACATAAACCAAAAAAAATAAATACCCACATGTGACCCCATTTTGGAAACGACACCCCTCACAGAACGTTACAAGGGATATAGTGAGCCTGAACACCCCACAAGTGTTTGACAAATTTTCATTAAAGTTGGATGGGAAAATGAAAAAAATATTTTTTTTCACTAAAATGCTGGTGTCACCCTAAATTTTTCATTTTCACAAGGGAAAATAAAAAAAAGCCCCCCAAAATTTGTAACCCCATTTATTCTGAGTAAGAACATACCCCATATATGGATGTAAAGTGCTCTATGGGTGCACTACAATGCTCAGAAGAGAAGGAGCGCCATTGGGATTTTGAACAGAAAATTTGTCCGGAATTGAAGGCCCCATGGTACCAGAACAATGGACCCCCCCCCCCACATGTGAGCCCATTTTGGAAACTACACCCCTCATGTAATGTAATAAGGGGTACAGTGAGCATTTACGCCCCACAGGTGTCTGACAGATTTTTGGAACAGTGATCCGTGAAAATGAAAAATTTAATTTTCCATTTGCACAGCCCACTGTTCCAAAGATCTGTCAAACGCCAGTGGGGTGTAAATGCTCACTGCACCACTTATTA
This sequence comes from Hyla sarda, assembly GCF_029499605.1. Taxonomy (NCBI): domain Eukaryota; kingdom Metazoa; phylum Chordata; class Amphibia; order Anura; family Hylidae; genus Hyla; species Hyla sarda. The sequence goes on from NC_079201.1 coordinate 42,682,538, forward strand.
AATTCTGTGAGGGGTGTAGTTTCCAAAACAGGGTCACATGTGGGGGGGCGGGGAGTCCACTGTTCTGGCACCACGGGGGGCTTTGTAAATGCACATGGCCCGACTACCATTCCAAACAAATTCTCTTTCCAAAAGCTCAATGGTACTCGTCCTCTTCTGAGCATTGTAGTTCGCCCGTAGTGCACTTCAGGTCAACTTATGGGGTACCTCCATACTCAGAAGAGATGGGGTTACAAATTTTGGGGGTATTTTCTGCTATTAAACCTTGCACAAATGTGAAATTTGGGGGGAAACACATTTTAGTGAGAAAATTATTATTATTATTTTTTTTACATATGCAAAAGTTGAGAAACACCTGTGGGGTATAAAGGCTCACTTTATTCCTTGTTACATTCCCCAAGGGGTCTAGTTTCCAAAATGGTATGCCATGTGTTTTTTTTTTTTTTTTTTTTTTTTTGCTGTTCTGGCACCATAGGGGCTTCCTAAATGCGACATGCCCCCCAAGCAAAATTTTCTCTCAAAAAGCCAAATATCACTCCTTCTCTTCTGAGCATTGTAGTTCGCCCGTAGTGCACTTCAGGCCAACTTATGGGGTACCTCCATACTCAGAAGAGATGGGGTTACAAATTTTGGGGGGTATTTTCTGCTATTAACCCTTGCAAAAATGTGAAATTTGGGGGGAAACACACATTTTAGTGAAAAAATTATTATTATTTTTTTTTTTACAAATGCAAAAGTTGAGAAACACCTGTGGGGTATAAAGGCTCACTTTATTCCTTGTTACATTCCCCAAGGGGTCTAGTTTCCAAAATGGTATGCCATGTGTTTTTTTTTTTTTTTTTTTTTTTTTGCTGTTCTGGCACCATAGGGGCTTCCTAAATGCAACATGCCCCCCAAAAACCATTTCTGAAAAACGTACTCTCCAAAATCCCCTTGTCGCTCCTTCGCTTCTGAGCCCTCTACTGCGCCCGCCGAACAATTTACATAGACATGTGAGGTATGTCCTTACTCAAGAGGAATTGGGCTATAAATATAAGTATACATTTTCTTCTTTTACCCCTAATAAAAATTCAAAAATTGGGTTTACAAGAACATGCGAATGTAAAAAATGAAGATTGTGAATTTTCCCCTTCACTTTGCTGCTATTCCTGTGAAACACCTAAAGGGTTAAAACACTTACTAAATGTAATTTTGAATACTTTGGGGGGTGCAGTTTTTATAATGGGGTCATTTGTGGGGTATTTCTAATATGAAGACCCTTCAAATCCACTTCAAACCTGAACTGTTCCCTGAAAAATAGTGAGTTTGAAAATTTTGTGAAAAATTGGAAAATTGCTGCTGAACTTTGAAGCCCTCTGATGTCTTCCGAAAGTAAAAACACGTCAATTTTATGATTCAAACATAAAGTAGACATATTGGAAATGTGAATAAAAAAAAAATATTTTGAATATCCATTTTCCTTATAAGCAGAGAGCTTCAAAGTTAGAAAAATGCAAAATTTTCTAATTTTTCATCAAATTTTGGGATTTCTCACCAAGAAAGGATGAAAGTTACCAAAAAATGTTACCACTATGTTAAAGTAGAATATGTCACGAAAAAACAATCTCTGAATCAGAATGATAACTAAAAGCATTCCAGAGTTATTAATGTTTAAAGTGACAGTGGTCAGATGTTCAAAAAATGGCCGGGTCCTAAGGTGTAAAATGGCTGGGTCCTTAAGGAGTTAAGGACCAAGGGCGTAATGTTATGCCCTGGCGTCTTCCGATCCCTGCCGCGCCGGGCAGAGATCGGAACGACATGCCTGCTGAAATCGTTCAGCAGGCATGCCGTACAAATGCCGAGGGGGGGTCCTGGGACCCCCACATGTCGGCGATCGCAGCAGAGCACTCGCAAATTCGAGCAATCTGCTGCGATTTTGGTCATTCGGGTCACTTGTGACCCGATGACCCGGAAAAAGAAGGTGATCGGCGGTGTACAATACACCGCCAATCACCTCCAGTTGCTGGGGGTCACCGCCCCAGCAACTCTGCTATTGTCCGGCCAATAGTAGTCCAGCAGAGGAGGGGTTAACGGTCCCCTCACGCAGCTCTGCACGCTTGCTGAGTTCAGTCAGCGGGCAGAGCTGCCACGAGAGGACCGGGACCCCCCTCTACACGATCGGAGCCCCCTCAGGAGCCCCTAGATCAGGGAGAGCAGTATTCAGGGCAAGGTAGGCATTCTGTGTCCCAAAAAAGTAAAGAATAAAGTAAACCCCCTCCCCTGACCCCCTAATAGGTCCCCAAGGGTCTGCTGTCACCTGATCCGTGTGACCCCGGGCCCTATTAGAGGTTCAGGGTGCTGCGAGTGCAGACCATTTTTCTTTTTGGCCGCAGCTTTTTTTTTTTCTTTCCTGTAATTCTACACCAAGCACTACATACTTCCCTGCCCCCCCTCCCCCCCCCCCCCAGCACTATGTTAAAGTAGAATATGTCACGAAAAAATAATCTCGGAGTCAGAATGATAGCTAAAAGCATCCCAGAGTTATTAATGTTTAAAGTGACAGTTAGAGATGAGCGAACTTACAGTAAATTCGATTCATCACGAAATTCTCGGCTCGGCAGTTGATGACTTTTCCTGCATAAATTAGTTCAGCTTTCAGGTGCTCCGGTGGGCTGGAAAAGGTGGATACAGTCCTAGGAGACTCTTTCCTAGGACTGTATCCACCTTTTCCAGCCCACGGGAGCACCTGAAAGCTGAACTAATTTATGCAGGAAAAGTCATCAACTGCCGAGCCGAGAACTTTGTGACGAATCGAATTTACTGTAAGTTCGCTCATCTCTAGTGTCAGTGGTCAGAATTGCAAAAAACGCTCTGGTCCTAAGGTGTAAAATGGCCTGGTCCTTAAGGGGTTAAATTAAAGGGGTATTCCAGGATTTTTTTTTATTTTACTATGCTACAGGTGCTGTAAAGTTAGTGTAGTTCATAATATAGTGTTTGTACCTGTGTGTGATGGTTTTCTCACAATTCTTCTATGATTTTCATCCCAATATTTATTTTTAACAGCATACAAAATGACCGTTGTCTCGGATTTTTCCCAACTTGCAATGTGGCCGAGACCTGACTCACTAGTCAGCTGATGACAGGGAGCCTGTCTGCTTCAATGGGTGGAGGGATCAATCTGCAACTAATGCAACAGCTGTTGGCACCCTGATTGAGGGGCCTTTTGTTTCAATGGGCTGATGTGTGGGAGGGAGGAAAATGGAATTGTGGGTTTTGTAGTCAAAAAAAGAAAAGTCAAACAGGAAATACAAGTTAACAAAAAGCTAGCCACAGTGTTATGGTAATCTCACAACATAGCCATTTAGCCCCAAGACAAGCACAGATCCTTCCTAAGCATGTCCATTACTGTCTGCCAGGTACGTACTAAAATCACCTTATGGTGGATAACCCCTTAAGGACCAGGCCATTTTACACCTTAGGACCAGAGCGTTTTTTGCACATCTGAACACTGTCACTTTAAACATTAATAACTCTGGAATGCTTTTAGTTATCATTCTGATTCCGAGATTGTATTTTCGTGACATATTCTACTTTACCATAATGGTAACATTTTATGGTAACTTGCATCCTTTCATGGTGAAAAATACCAAAATTTGATGAAAAATTTGAACATTTAGCATTTTTCTAACTTTGAAGCTCTCTGCTTGTAAGGAAAATGGATATTCAAAATACATTTTCTTTTTGGATCACATATACAATATGTCTACTTTAGGTTTCCATCATAAAATTGATGAGTTTTTACTTTTGGAAGACGCCAGAGGGCTTCAAAGTTCAGCAGCAATTTTCAAGTTTTTCCGAAAATTTTCAAACTCACTATTTTTCAGTGACCAGTTCAGTTTTGAAGTGGATTTGAAGGGTCTTCATATTAGAAATACCACATAAAGGACCCCATTATAAAAACTACACCCCCCAAAGTAGTCAAAATGAAGGAGAAAATTCACAATCTTCATTTTTTACACTCGCATGTTCTTGAAGACCCAATTTTTGAACTTTTGCAAGGGGTAAAAGGAGAACATTTTTACTGGTATTTGTAGCCCAATTTCTCTCAAGTAAGCACATACCTCATATGTCTATATAAATTGTTGGACGGGTGCAGTAGAGGGCTCAGAAGAGAAGGAGTGACAAGGGGATTTTGGAGAGAACATTTTTCTGAAATGGTTTTTGGGGTTATATTTTGGAATGTACTCTGGACTTGGTCAAATTATGGAAAATTCTAATAAAAAGGGAAAATTTAGGGCTCCATGGAAGTGCGATACTCCCTGAAGCAGCCTATGCAGAGGCCCGGATTATCTGGGCAAGTGTCACACTGAATGGTGGGGTCCCTCCGTCTCCCCTTCCTCTGCATTTTTTTCTGGGATCATCCCTTCTTTCTACTGGGGGGGCTCACATGGAAAGTGTTGGCCTGGGACGATCCTGACGCCTATAACTCCAGACCCTTGGGAAGTCCGGCCTGATCTTTCCCGGTCAGCAAAGTTTAGGAACCTTAGGAGTTCTTCTTGGTACTGGAGGAATGTCCCTGTGTTGCCAGCGTACTGGGACAGTACAAAAGCGTTGTACGTGGCAACCTGTACCAAGTAGACCGCAACTTTTTTGTACCATGCCCGTGTTTTCCGCATGGCGTTGTATGGCTTGAGGACTTGATCTGAGAGATCAACTCCCCCCATATACTGATTGTAGTCCAGAATACAATCGGGCTTGCATACCGGTCCCACGGTACCTCGCACAGGGACAGGGGTGCTGCCGTTCCCATGAATAGTGGTAAGCATAAGGACATCCCTCTTATCCTTATACTTCACCAACAACAGGTTATCATGGGTCAGGGCACGGGACTCACCCTTGGGGATAGGCGTCTTAACAAAATTTAGAGGGAGGCCTCTCTGGTTTTTCCGCTCAGTCCCACAAGCGGACATGGATCTGGCGGCAAGGGATGTGAACAGAGGGATGCTGGTATAAAAGTTATCCACGTACACGTGGAAACCCTTATCCAGCAATGGGTGCACAAGCTCCCAAACGAGTTTCCGCTAACACCCAGAGTGGGGGGACATTCTGGGGGTTCAATACAGGAATCTCTTTCCTCATACACTCTCTAAACTTGAGAGTGTACCCGGAGGTACTCTCACAAAGTTTATAGAGCTTCATGCCATACCGCGCCTGCTTCGAGGGAATATACCGGCGGAAGATGAGTCTCCCCTTAAAACGGAAGTATGTAGTGTGTGGTGCTTGGTGTAAAAAGTGTAATAACAGTAATAGAAAAAAAAAAAAAAAGGGGTGGCAAACACAGCTCCCTGAACCCCTAATAGGACCCGGGGTAAGGGATCAGACCCTAATAGGACCCAGGGGGACCTATGCGGGGGGGGGGGGGGGGAAACGGACTTTTTTTTTTCTTTATTGAATCCTAATAATCTAAGGCTCCTGAAGGGGCTCCGGAGCTCCGAGGGGGGATCCACGGCTTCTTCTCCCTGCTGCACCTGCTGACTGAACTCAGAGAGTGGGTGCAGCAGTGGGAAGGGACCGTTAACCCCTCCTCTGCCGCACTGCTATTGGCTGGACGATCGTCGGCCAATAGCAGCGTTGCTGGGGCGGTGTTAGCCCGGTGCGCGGTAGAGACCGGAGAAACACCAGGACGTTCTGGAACGTCCTTGGTCTTTAAAGCACAGGGTGCGGGGATGTTCCAGAATGTCTTAGTCCTTAAGTGGTTAAGTAAATACTTACACAATTCGCAGTGGCCACATGAAAAAATATCTGGTGACCGAGGTGGTTGACCTAATTCGTCTAGCAAGTGAGAGAGTGAAATGACTATGGACAAGAATGTCCTTAACCCCTTCCCGACCTATGACATACCTGTACGTCATGGGTGGCAAGGCGTTCCCGACCCATGACATACAGGTACGTCATGGACATTACTGCCGCTACTCGCGGCACCCCGCAGCGCCCGGAAAGATGGTGGCTATCACTGATAGCCAGCCATCTTACCGTGCGACCACGGGGGGTTTCGTCCCCCACCCCCCCCAGCGATCGCTGCTATAAGCTGGTCAAATCTGACTAGCTGATAGCAGCGTTTCGCTATGAAAACACTTAGCAGCGCGGTGTGTGAGTCCGGATCACGGGGATCGGGACACACACCGCTCTGCTAAGTGTCCCTGACCCGTCCCCTGGCGTCACTTACCCGTCGGAGCGGTGTCCCGAGCGGTCCCGGCGTCCTCCGTGCGGTCCCGGCTGCGCTGCGTCCCGGAGGTGAGTTTCCGGCAGCAGGGCGGCATCTTCATTGGCAGCAGTGAGATCGCCGTAAAGCGATCTCACTGCTGCCTCTGAGAGTTTCAAAACTGCAACTCCCAGCATGCCCAGACAGCCTTTGGCTTTCTGGGCATGCTGGGAGTTGTAGTTTTGCAACATCTGGAGGTCCACAGTTTGGAGACCACTGTATAATGGTCTCCAATCTGTGGTCTTCCAGATGTTGCAAAACTACAAATCTCAGCATGCTCAGTCTGTCCAGGCATGCTGGGAGTTGTAGTTCTCTAACATCTGGAAGACCACAGATTGGAGACCATTATACAGTGGTCTCCAAACTGTGGACCTCCAGATGTTGCAAAACTACAACTCCCAGCATGCCCAGACTGCCCAAGCATGCTGGAAGTTGTAGTTCGGCAACATCTGATCCTTCAGATATTGCCGAACTACAACTTCCAGCATGCCTTGGCAGTCTGGGCATGCTGGGAGTTGTAGTTTTGCAACAACTGGAGGCACACTAGTTGGGAAACATTGTCCGTTTCCTACCTCAGTGCCTCCAGCTGTTGCAATTGTTGCTAAACTATAACTCCCAGCATGCACTGACAGACCATGCATGCTGGGAGTTGTAGTTTTGCAACAGCTGGAGGCACACTGGTTTGGAAACACTAAGTTTGGTTGCAAAACACTTGAAAGTTTATTACTTAACTTAGTGTTTCCAAACCAGTGTTCCTCCAGCTGTTGCAAAACTACAACTCCCAGCATGCACGGACAGCTCAAGGGCATGCTCGGAGTTTGCAACAGCTGGATGTTTGCCCCCTCCCCCCAATGTGAATGTACAGGGTACACTCACATGGGCGGAGGTTTACAGTGAGTGCTGCAAGTTTGAGATGGCGCAAATTTTGCGCTGCAGCTCAAACTTCCAGCGGCAAACTTGCTGTGAACCTCTGCCCATGTGACTGTACCCTAAAAACACTACACTACACTACACTGACACTAACCTAAAATAAAAAGTAAAAAACACTACATATACACATACCCCTACACAGCCCCCCTCCCCCCAAAAAATGAAAAACGTCTGGTACGCTACTGTTTCCAAAACGGAGCCTCCAGCTGTTGCAAAATAATAACTCCCAGTATTGCCGGACAGCCATTGACTGTCCAGGCATGCTGGGAGTTTTGCAACAGCTGGAGGCACCCTGTTTGGGAATCACTGGCGTAGAATACCCCTATGTCCACCCCTATGCAAATCCCTAATTCAGGCCTCAAATGCGCATGGTGCTCTCTCACTTTGGAGCCCTGTCGTATTTCAGAGCAACAGTTTTGGGACACATATGGGGTATCGCCGTACTCGGGAGAAATTGCCTTACAAATTTTGGTGGGCTTTTTCTTCTTTAACCCCTTATGAAAAGGTGAAGTTGGGGTCTACACCAGCATGTTAGTGTAAAAAAATAAATTTTTTACACTGACATGCTGGTGTTGCCCTATACTTTTCATTTTCACAAGAGGTAAAAGGGAAAAAAGACCCTCTAAATTTGTAACGCAATTTCTCCTGAGTACGGAGATACCCCATATGTGGGCGCAAAGTGCTCTGGGGGCGCACAACAAGGCCCAGAAGGGAGAGTGCACCATGTACATTTGAGGCGATTTGCACAGGGCTGGCTGATTGTTACAGCAGTTCTGACAAACGCAAAACAATAAATATCCACATGTGACCCCATTTTGGAAACTACACCCCTCACGGAATGTAATAAGGGGTGCAGTGAGCATTTACACCCCACTGGTGTATGACAGATTTTTGGAACAGTGGTCTGTGAAAATGAAAAATTAAATTTTTGATTTGCACAGTCCACTGTTTCAAATATCTGTCAAACGCCAGTGGGGTGTAAATGCTCACTGCACCCCTTATTAAATTCCATGAGGGGTATAGTTTCCAAAATGGGGTCACATGTGGGGGGGGGTCCACTGTTCTGGCACCATAGGGGCTTCCTAAATGGGACATGCCCCCCAAAAACCCTTTCAGAAAAACTCACTCTCCAAAATCCCATTGTCGCTCCTTCCCTTCTGAGCCCTGTAGTGCACCCGCCGAACACTTTACATACACATATGAGGTGTTTCCTTACTCGAGAGAAATTGGGTTACAAATTTTAGGGTGATTTCTCTCCTTTTACCCCTTGTAAAAATTCAAAAATTGGGTCTACAAGAAAATGCGAGTGTAAAAAATGAAGATTTAGAATTTTCTCCTTCACTTTGCTGCTATTCCTGTGAAACCCATAAAGGGTTAAAACGCTTACTGAATGTCATTTTGAATACTTTCGGGGGTGCAGTTTTTCTAATGGGGTCATTTATGGGGTATTTCTAATATGAAGACCCTTCAAATCCACTTCAAACCTGAACTGGTCCCTGAAAAAAAGCGAGTTTCAAAATTTTGTGAAAAATTGGAAAATTGCTGCGGAACTTTGAAGCCCTCTGGTGTCTTCCAAAAGTAAAAACTTGTCAATTTTTTAATGCAAACACAAAGTAGACATATTGTATATGTGAATCAATATGTAATTTATTTGGAATATCCATTTTCCTTTCAAGCAGAGACTTTCAAAGTTAGAAAAATGCAAAATTTTCAAAATTTTCATGAAATTTTTAGATTTTTTACAGAGAAAGGATACAAATATCAGTGAAATTTTACCGATAACATAAAGTAGAATATGTCACGAAAAAACAATCTTGGAATCAGAATGATAAGTAAAAGCATTCCAAAGTTATTAATGTTTAAAGTGACAGTGGTCAGATTTTCAAAAAATGCCCAGGTCATGAAGGTGAAAATGGGCTGGGTCATGAAGGGGTTAATATTCAGCCCTCTTGTAAGTCAGCATTTGGGGATTTTTTTTTTTTTTTTCTTTTTTTTTTTTTTTTCTTTTTTTTGTTTTGTATATTTAAAGGGTACTCCGGCCCTGAGACATCTTATTCCCTATCCCACTGCTGGGGACCCCCGCAATCTTGTATTCACCACCCACCTGTTTGAGCTGCATTCTGCGGCTCCAGCTCATACACAGCTGGGTGGCGACCGTCACCCCCTCCAATAGATTTGCATAGTCTGGGCGGGGGGTGACGTCACAATACTCCGGCCCCGTGGTCGCCAGCCGGCTGTTTGAGTTGGTACCGCGGCGTGCAGCTCAGACAGGGGGGTGGCGAATACAAGATTGCGGGGGTCCCCAGGGGCGGGACCCCCGCGGTGAGACATCTTATCCCCTAACCTTTGGATAGGGGATAAGATGTCTCAGGGCCGGAGAACCCCTTTAAGGGGTTTTTACACAATCATCCAGGTTTTCCTAGTGATTGCATGTCCATGTGCATAAAGGGGTTAAATGAATAATATACTAATTATATCAGCCTACATTTACTATGTTCATGTAGTCTACTTTGTGAACTATGTCAGAATTTTTTGGGTTGGCAAAATAGTTATCTGTTACAATCACAGATCCTAGATTTTAGAACAACAACACTAGCTTGTGTGGTGCATAGCAACCAATCGGATTACTTCGTAAAACTTTTGAAAAGGCATCTGAAAAATGAAAGAAACAATCTGATTGGTTGCTATTGGCAATTGGACAACTCTTCCTCTACACCGGTTTTGATAAATCTTCCTTGTGGTGTTTAAGTGACATACTGGTCTAGTTAGCTGGGTCCTTAACATTATCCCGACATATACATCATGTAATGGGGGAGGTAGCACAGTGCAGGGTTTGTGCCATATGCGCCAGATGCTGGTAATGACCGAAATCAAAGATCACTGTTATTTAAACGTTTAAACACTCTTGATTGTGGCTTTTTAACATTAAATCCTGCACATCTCTGGTGTCTAATGACTCCACCCCTTGTGACGAGGTTGCTGGGGCAGCCCAAGGCCTTACCTTGGCCTCAGAATCTTCCTTCCCTTAGCATTTGTTAGAGTACCGTTAAACTAGATTAACCCCTTAAATGGGAACTGTCAGATACAAAAAATTTTATATGTTGTACATCTTGGCTGAACATAAATTTTTCTAATCTATTTCAAAATTTCATTTCCTTTTTATAGAATTCATGGCTTATAAAATCATGTCTTTGTCCAAGCTGAAGCACAGGCATGGACAAAGTCCAGTAAGTGAGGGTGGTCTAGGACTCCCCTGTGCTCTCTCCTGTTCTATCAGACAGGAAAGAACACAGAGGAGTGCTAGCCTACTCTCACTTACTGAACTTCGCCATGATTTCATAAGCCATGATTTCTATAAAAAGGAAATCAAATTTTCTGACAATGCCCATTTAAGGACATGGGACTTTTTTTTTCTCTTTTTGTCTTTTTAAATCCATATTGCTTTAAATTTTCTACTTACAGACCCATATAACGGCTTGTTTTTTGCACAACCAACTGTACTTTGGTCACTGATCACTGATTTAACACCAAATCTACAGCGAAATGAAGAAAAAAATATATTTGTGGGAAGAAATAGGGAAAAATTTCTACGCAGTGCACTTTTTTTTTGTACAAATGTTATATCTTTTCTGTAGGTCCATATGATTAGAACAATACCCAACTTATATAAGTTTTATTTTATTTTACTACTTTAAAAAAATTATACATTTTTGTATGAAGATTTGTGTGTTTAAAATTGTCCCCTTCTGACCCCTATAACTTATTTTATTTTTGGGTAGATGGGGACATATGAAGGCTCAATTTTTTAGCGCCATGGTCTTAATTATTTAGTGATACTATTTTTGTTTTGATGGGACTTCTTGATCGTTTTTATAAAAAAAAAATTCTGGTATACGAAGTGACCAAAAATACGTAATTCTTGACTGTAGTATTTTCCTACATTTACGCCATCTCGCTAACGAAGTTTAAACCGTTCTCACGAGCGATTGGGCCGATGCCCGGTATTAACCCTTTAGACGCCATGATCAAAGCTGATTGCGGCGTCTAAAGTGAAAGTAGAACTATCACAGCAGCTCAGCGGAGGTGATTGGGACCATCGCGACAGAATCACGATGTCCCGATAAGCTCACTGGACGACGGGAGGATCCTCACCTGCCTCGTCGTTGTCCGGCTAACTACTTCTCCATGCAGCAGGCTAGAGCAGCAGATCGCTGGTTACACTGATCGGTGATATGCTGTGGCATAGCATTGAACAGTGTATGCAATCAAAAGATTGCATGGTATAGCCCCCAAAGGGGACAAAAAAATAAAAAATAAAAAGTAAAGTGGCAAAAAAAGAGAATAAATGTGAATAAGCCCCCTCCCCTAATAAAAATTGAAATCACTGCCGCGTTCGTAAATGTCCGAACTATTAAAATACAAGGTTGGCTAAAACCGCACGGTCGATAGCGTACACGTAAAAAAAATACCAAACTCCAAAATTGTGAATTTTTGGTCACTTCATATACCATAAAAATATTTTAAAAAAGCGATCAAAAAGTCCCATCAAAACAAAAATGGTACCCATAAAAACTACAGACCATGTCGCAAAGAATAAGCCCTCATATAGCCCCATACGTGGAAAAATAAAAAAGTTATATGAGTCAGTAGATGACAATTTTAAACATACTAATTTTGTTGCATGTAGTTATGTTTTATAGTAGTAAAATAAATAAAACCTACATGAATTGGGTATCCCTGTAACCGTATGGACCTACAGAATAAAGATATAATTTTTACCGAAAAGTGCACTGCGTAGAAACGGAAGCCCTAAAAATTAGCAAAATTACGTTTTTTCTTCATTTCACGCCACAAATAATTTTTCAACGCAGATTGTTATACAATAAGTAATGTCAAAGGACAATTGGTAATGCACAAACAAGCCCTCATATGGCTCTGTAGGTGCAAAATTGAACACGTTATGATTTTTAGAAGATGAGGAGGAAAAAACGAAAGTGCAAAAACGAAGATTGTTCTCAGCCCGATCAGCTACCCTGAGCTTCCATTAGTAGGTTTTGGCTTTTTTTTAGATGCCATTATCAACTTTGATTGCGGCATTTAAAGGGTTTCTTCTTTTGGCACTGTTACAGGTAGCTTTCAATGTAATTGGTATCACCATGTGTAATTGTCTGAACTAGCAAATTATTTATGCAGGATGCAGGGGACGTGAACGCCAAAAAATTTTATACGCTAAAATTGCAGATTTTTGGTCACAAAATATAATTAAGTGATCAAAAAGCAGGAACTGCACAAAGTAGTACCAATAAAACCTATAGGTTATGGCTCAAAGATGAACCCTAATACCCTTTCTGGCTTCGTAATACTTGCCATACATAAAATAAGCTCTAATACAACTTTGTCAGTGGAAAATTTTTTCAAAAATTAAAAAAAATTATGGGACTTAAAATTTGATAAAGAAAAAAACATAAGCCACAATTTTTAATTCAGGAGATAGGGGGGCTTAAGTGAAATGCACTGACTTGGATTCTCCAAAAGTAACTTAACTTTGTTATGGATTTAGTATAAGGCTTAAGAAGTTAGCCTGGGTTTGTAGGAGGGGCTCTGGGCCTTTAAGAACCCTCCGTGCGCTCTGGTCCTCGCGCCACGGGTTCTTCTCGTTACGTCTGTAAGTCACGTCAGCAGTCAGCTGACCGGATCCAGGAAGCGGCGTCTCTGCGGGCAGTAAGTATCCTGCGGGCTCCTTGTTCTCGTTATCGGCGGTAGTGGTAAGTATGTAACGGGCAACGGGAGTCGGTGGGAGGGATGTCTATTGTGGTCAATGTATCGGGGTCCTTCGGCGGGGTCCCCACAGCGGGGGGCGGCTGGTTGGTTCTGCCAGCCCATGCTACATGGCTGCTGGACTATAATCATGCACACTGTGGCATCCAGGTCCGGGCTCAGTCGCCGGGCCTGTATGGGGGGCACCGCTGCTGGGACAGGCTTGTGGTTTGGGGGGGGAACAGCGTGGATCCGGTTATTAGCCTGGTTCATGCTGCCTCCTTGCCAGTTGATGTGGGCATTGCTGTCTGGGACTCCCGTCAGGTTCGGCATGGGAGCCGCACGCAGCGAGCGCATATGCAGGAGGCGTTTTTCATCTCACTAGTTAGCCATACCCCCTTTTTCATATGAAGGTCGTATGGTTCTAGGCTGCTGGCTAGGGTTTAAGGTCAATTCTGGAGAGCTTAGGAATGATATATATATATATATATATATATATATATATATATATATATATATATATATATATATAAAAAATAACTAATAATAATATTAATACACCTATATATATATATATATATATATATATATATATATATATATATATATATACACACATAAAGAAGGTATTTTGCTCTGGCATGGAGATTCCCTGTCTGTCACGTCTACAGGCCACAAAACTGTAGTTTTTGTTTTCCTCATAGCCTGCTAGGATTCGAAGTTGTTGCTTATCAGTGGTGCTTGTGATTTAGGTGGTAAAAAGTTCATATACATCTCTGTATTATCTGCTCCCCTGTATGAACCCTGGCATCGCACTTTTGTATCTATGCTTCGTTGTGTGGGCGCCGCACGCCCTGCTTCGGTTGACTCAGAGCATTCTTTTCTTCCGTACGGGCAGTCCAGTACTTATGCCCTGGTATGTATTGCTCCTTTTCCAGATAAGCATATAATGTGTGTATATTTGTCAAAGAATTTTTATTTATTTTTTTAAAAGGGTGCACGCATGCTGCAATGTATATCACAGTCACGATTGGTACTCGTTATATATCTTTTTTTTTTTATTTTTCAAAAATTGTTTTTATTAAATTTTCAAACAACAAATCGGATTGGATCCAACATTGCCATCGGTTGGAAAAATTGTGATATTTTCCAGCTCCCAGTGCTATAATTTTCTCGAAAGAGTATGTAGTGTTAATTTTAGATATCAGTTGATCCAATGTAGGGACATTGGAAGATTTCCAGTTATACTATTGCCGTTTTTGCCAAAATACAAACTATACAGTAGAGATCTCTAAGATGTCGTGGTAGTGTATGTAAGTTAAGGAACAGCAAAACCGATTGTGGTGTCCATGGGACGCCACAGCCCATTATATCTCTTAGTAAATTATGGCATGAAGTCCAGAAGGGATTAATCGCTTGACATTGCCACAGAATATGATAAAGAGACCCGTGGGCTCCACAACTTCGCCAGCACAGGTGAGAGACGCCCGGGTACATAATAGACAGTCTATCCGGTGTATAATACCAGCGTAATATAGTTTTAAATGCTGATTCTATGTGTAATGAGCACTGGAAAGCGGCGTGCAGCATTTTAAAAGACCGTTGCAACTCATCCACAGAGAACTCCATGCCCACCTCCCTCTCCCAATGTTTCAGTGGATAAGATTTTACAAAAGAGTTGGACCTCAGCAGGTTGTTGTACCAAGGTTTCAGACCTTTAAGAGTAGAGGTGGACATTTTATTGCTGAGTAGTTCAAGGGACTTCCAGAGGGCTGTAAGCCGTGAAGGAAGTGGCGAATCTGTAGATATTTATAGAGATCTGAATGTGGGAGACGGTATTTACTGGATATGGTTTGGAATGTGTCTAAGATGTGGTCCGTGTGTAAGTCTTTAAGCGTCAAAACACCCCGCAATGGCCATCCCCTCAAATCTAGATCTGGTATGCTGGCTTGTAGAAAGGACACTGGAAGTTCCTCCATTTGTGCATTGCCCGAAGGTAGTGTAATTTTAACATATGTAACCTATGCATCATAGGAAGCTTTTATGATAGGGTTATCTATTTTAAGTGGTTGTATGTTCCAAAACGGTAGATACAGTAAATCTTTGGCGAAGTAGGGGAACACAGACGCGTTTTCGATTTCGATCCAGGGAAGTTCTGGTGAGCTACCCCACCAGTGTTTGAGCATAGAGGCCAGTGTTGCTATGTAGTAAAAATAGATATTAGGCGAGCCCAAACCTCCATTTAATCTAGTTTTGGTGAGTATACATGACGCCAGTCTTGGTTTACCCCCTTTCCTCATGTATGAAGAGAGGAATGAATTAGCTTTAGAAAAGAATTTGTGAGGTAGAGAGATAGGAAGAGTTCAGAAAAGATAAAGGAATTTGGGATGCAAGAACATCTTGAAAGATGTGACTCTACCAATCCATGAGACATCTGAAGAGTTCATCCTAGACACATCCGCAGTTATGGTTGTCAGTAACGGTTCATAATTGGCACTATACAGGGATTTATGGGGAAATGACAATTTGATCCCTAAATATGGAATGTAGTCTGACCTCCACTCAAATGGGTATGCTTTTTGTTAGGAAGTTTGAGTTGACTTCATGAGATTGATAGGCAGAGCTTGCATCTTTGTTTCGTTGAGGTGGTAGTAAGATAGAATACCAAATTGTAGAATATTGTCCATTACCGCCGGCAGGGAGTCAAGAGGTGTTGTCAATGTCAGGATTACGTCGTCCGCATAAAGAGAGATAACGTGAACTTTGTTATGTATGTCCACTCACGAGACTCTAGTATTGGAGCGAATTGTTTGCGCAAAAGGTTCCATGGACAATATGTACAATAGCGGGGAGAGGGGGTATCCCTGCCTTGATCCGTTTGTGATTTGGAAGGGATCAGATAGTGATCCATTGGCTAAAACTCGGGCAGAAGGGGAAGAATGAAGGGCGTAAAGGGCTTTAAGAATCGGGCCAGAAAGCCCATGTTGCCCACAACCGAGAAGGCGTAAGACCACCGGAGGCGATCGAACGCCTTCTCGGTGTCTGACGCCACAAGCAGCGCCGACTCACCATTACGTTCCAGATAAGATACGTACGTAAGTACGTTTAAAAGGCGTCTGGTGTTGTCTGAAGCCTGGCGGCCAGCCACGAATCCGGCCTGATCAATATTCATCAACTGAGGGAGAACTAAAGAGAGGCGGGATGCAATTAGCTTAGCAAATATTTTTATGTCTTGATTCAGGAGTGATATTGGCCTATAGTTCTGTGGTAAGTCAGATGCTTTCCCTGGTTTGGGTAAAGTAACTATGGTGGCTTGAAGATTTTCTGCGGGCAGAGATCCCTTAGTGATAGCTGATTGGCAAAAACTCCCTAAGGTGCGGTGCCAATAGGGTCTTGAAATACTTGTAATATGAGTTTACAAAGCCATCAGGGCCGGGGGCTTTGTCTGTCGGGAGGGAATTAATGAGGTTTAAAATTTCTACGTTGTTAAATATCTTGATAGTTAGCCAGGTTTCTTTATTTTTCAGCTTTGCTTGTGTTGCTTACATAACGCTAGGCAACGTCTCCAAGTACTACTGTCATCAGTGGGTAGGTATTTCTTACATGCAAGAGTTATTGTCGTCACAAACTTAAGATTAATTTATATTATTTGTTTCAGACTATATCAGTCTATATTGTGTCGGGACGTTAGTCATAAGGCATATAGCCATCGCTTGGCTAGGTTAGTACGTCTCGTACGTGATAATATGCATGCTAGTCAGTATTTTCAGTAGACACATTGTAGCTTTCATTTATATTTCAGCTTATCTGGTGAAAATCTATTTCACCGTCGATTAGCGTGTCAAGTAGTCGTTAGGGTAAGTATAAGGTATAGGGGTTAGTTGGGTTACGTCAGTTAATAATTGCTATCTCTTTATGCTTAGCTCATTGCCTGGATCATCGCATTTGGTTAAGTTGCATTCCCTTCACGTTAAGCGGGTTCAGTCATCTAGAGAATTCATCATGATAAGGTGTGTATATTCGACAGGAGCTGTCATGTTCACTATGTTTATTAGGATCTCATTGGTGTAATGACATACGGGTCAAGGGTGCTTCTGTCCCAACACGACTTTGGGATTTTTAATGTGGAGGTTCAGATAGTACTATGTTAGATTGTGATCATGTCTTATTTATTTGATAGTTCCATGAAGTACAGTTTGCGGAATAAGGCTGGCAGGCACTGGTTTGTGCAGATATGTAGATTGTTCTTAGGAATGTAGGTTTTCTCTGTCATGGATCTTCATATGATTATTTTAGGGTCACACAGTTCGTTATTCTCAGTCACCTCCTCTTCGTTTCGGACGTCTTTCTTCGGCTTAGTCATCCTTCTTCATCTTAGTCATCTGATCTATTTCAGATAGCTTGCTCAGGTCGTTAGTTACGTTTATGAGCTATGTGTCAAGTAGTACAAGGTTTTTATGTTATCCTATTTACAGGTGCAGCATCAGACGTTTCCGGATTCAGGTAGTTTATCTTTCAGAAATACCCATCACGTCTTTGGGTGCAACACTTCCCTGCCCATCACTCTCATGAGATGGGATTCGTAGTCCACTCACTAATTCTGCACGTGGTTGCATTATTAAAAAATATGGTTATATTCACTTCACTGCCTGGTCTGATCATTCTCAGACCCTCGTGGCAATTTACTCAGCTTCTTTAGTTACTGGTAGACACGTTATAGGTCAGTGGTCTACAACCTGCGGACCTCCAGATGTTGCAAAACTACAACACTCAGCATGCCTGGACAGCCAACGGCTGTCCGGGCATGCTGGGAGTTGTAGACCACTGTTATAGGGAATGACTTTTCTTAGGGCTCTGTTTTTGTCGTTTGTATTGGTAAACATGTCTCACGCATCTGACATCGAGGAAGCAGGGTCCGTCATGGAAAATTCTGCCAGATCATCTGAACATGAGAGTATCCCGTCCTTCCGTGCCTTAACAATACCGAAAATTATTGCGGAACTCTTCTGGCATGGGATACTGTACCCCGCCACGGCACGAAAGGCGGAACTATACCGATTGTTGGTGTCTGGCCAGGCGGGCCCGGGCGAAGGGGCAAGCACCAGTAATAATGATGTGTCCTTGCAGACTTTCAATACCTCAGTCATACAGTTACACTCACTGGTGAATTCCTAAGTCAATAGGAATGATGCACTGGAGAACAAGAGCACGGAGACTCCGGTCTCCACCCCTGTCACCACACAAGCTCCTGCATTACCGCAGATTACTGTCCCTCAAGGTTGCGGGTTCTGTAGTTGGTCTTAATGTGTTGGTACCTAATATTGCGCCAGCTCATTTTCTGCCAGCTAATCTGAAAAAAGGACATCCTGGACGGCAAAGACGTTAACCTAGCCTCCCTCATTATTGCCGCCCACGATGTCACAGAAAATAAAACGATTGCTTGCGGGGAAGTCTATGTCATCCTTTAAAGCAAAGGATGCAAGGCTTAACCGAAAGCTAACGCTAGCAGAATTCAGCATGCCTTTTGCGATTTATAGGGGCGTTATATGTTCGGTTAAGCCGGAAAGGCGAGAGGCATTGGACATGTACCTCTATAAAGTTAGGAATTTGCACACAAGTACGGGGGGGGGGGGGTTTAACATTCTATGACTACCATAAGTCTTTCTCAGCGAAAGCAGCAGCAGCCCTCGCACAGTACAATTAAGCGATTAACTAGGCGGTAGAAGATACCAAAATATTCTGCAACCATTTCACAGGGTTAAAAGCGCCTGTCTGATCGCATTGCCAGTTAATCGTGCACACCACTGATTGGTGTAGCACTGTCAGCTCTGCAGAGGAAGCTACACCAGGCACATCCATGTCCAAACCTCAGTCCAGGCCGCAAAAAATCTCTGGTCAGGTGGATAAATTGGGCAGGCCCATTAAGTACCTCGGAAAATCTCATATCTGCAACAACTATAATTATAACATCTGCAATTACGGCCAATGCAGACTACTGCATGCTGGGTGTATCAGAGCCCACCCTAGATCCACATGCGCTTAAAAGCCCAAACAGGCGTGACTAGCCGTAGTGGATGTGGATGGTCTGTTGAAGGTCTCATGTCAGGGTTCCATACTGGTTTTGTGTCCTTACTTTTGACGACTTATGAGTGTGATAATCTCAGATCTGCCTTGAGGGACCCCGTAACTGTTGATGCACTTGATGCAGATTGAAGTTGACAAAGGTTTTGTTGTTGGGCCATTTGACAGGACCCCCTTGGTCACAGGCAAAGTACAATCCCCTAGAGTCACCAAGGTGGAGCTGCAATCTGTGCTAGGTATGCTGAATTTCGCAATGTGGGTCATACCCCAAGGCAGAACCTTTATTTCTAGATTATTAGAATCCATGTCTTCCGTCACGGGACAAAATTATGTCATTAAACTTGATCATCATGCTCTAGCTGATTTAGCGATGTGGGACAGATTGGAGTGGAATGGCATTAAGTTTTTTTTTTTTTTTTTTTTTTTTGTTGTTGTTCCTGGCATAGATAATTCCTCTCCCATGATTTTTACAGTTGCCTCTTCCTCCATCGGGTTTTCTGCTGTATGGGGTAGCAGTTTGTTTGCTGACGCTTGTCCCCCTGAGGTAACTCGCTTGGCCGGTTTTGCTAGGAACTCTGCTCTATTCGAGCTAAATCCCATTGTAGCAGCTGCTAGGGTGTGGGGAAATTTGTGGTCCTGGAAGACTGTGCTTTTTGTCTCAGATAACGAGGCCACAGTCAACATCTTGTTAAAAGGCAGGTCAGCATCCAGCATTATCAATTCATTGCTTAGGAAATTAGTGAGGCTATCACTAAGGCTAGGTTCACACTGTGGAATTTCTGGGCAGAATTTCTGCTGGAGATCGAGCCGGCAGCACTAGGACCGCACAGACTACATTGCCATCCCCATAGATGTCAATGCATTTCTGAGCAGATCTCCCAAAAGATCTACCCAGAAATCTATTGCAGTCTATGGGGGCAGCAATGCAGTCTGCTCGGTCCTAGCGCCGCCGGCTCGATCTCCGGCAGAAATTCTGCCCAGAAATTCTGCAGTGTGAACCCAGCCTTAAGTTTCAATTTCCATTTCACCAGCTCTATCATCGAGGGCATCAATAACATTGCTGCCGATGCTCTGTCTAGACTTAAATTCTCACTCTTTTTCCAGATGGTACCAGAGGCAGATTCCACAATTCCGGGAATTAGTCATGGACTAGGAGATCATATGTTGACCGCCAAACAACTTATCGATTCTTCACTATCTCCCAACACACGCAAAGTATATCTCACTGCATGGAATACTTTTAACAATTATTGTCACACCCATTCTCAAGCAGATCACCTGAGTGTCTCATTCCTATTAGGTATTATAGGGTTTTGCCACTCCACCCTCCACCTGGCTCACAACACAATTAAAATATACTTATCTGGGGTACAACATTTCATTACGCTTTCACATCCGGACAGCGCTTCACTGTTAACATCTCATGCCATCAGAGCAGCATTGAAAGGTGTGTCTAAATGCCAGGTTCAGCTAACACCATCTAGACAACCTTTGACAGGGCAGATGTTCAGGGAGCTGGCTGATGCTCTGGATTATTTACCATTTGAATAGTTTGATGTTAAAAGCTGCATTATTCTTAGGATTCTACGGCTTCTTGAGGCCGGGAAAATTCTTGAGTAATTCAGAGAAAAAGACACACTTGACGTTAGACCAACTTAGTTGGGTTAAGGACCATTAAGTACCAGAGCTCAGAACCACTAAAACATCTCTCCCAGGTCAACCAGTGTTAGTATCCTACTTTGCCACCTCTCACAAGTGGTGCCCGATAACTGTTTGCCATGCGTTGATGGCCTTCCATGCGAACGCTGACAGAAACTCACCGTTACTGTCATTTGATGGATCTCCGTTGACTACTACTAAATTTGTTACACATGCGTGTTATACTTAAGTCTTTAGGTTATGACACTTCAGTCATCTCGGGGCATTCCCTACGAATAGGTGCAGCGGCAGCTGCTTCTAATCTCTGTGTCCCCGTGCATGTCATCAAGAGGTTAGGACGATGGAAATCGCATGCGTATATGTCTTATGTGCCTAATCCTCGTAATGAAATGAAAGAAGCTTTTCGTTCTCTTGTTTTGTAGTCATGTCAATAAATGGTATGTTCTGATATCTGGTCTTTTGCCCTCTTATTTCTCAATCAAGGTATACCCATACGTGGCAGTATATGGCATAAGTCCAACTGCCTAGCCAATAGAAGATAATAGGTTGTTAGGTTAGGCTCGCTATACATTGTAGCACAGAGTACAAATAAAGATTAGTTTTCTTCCATTTTCCTGGGTGATAATTTTTACTTTCTGCATATTCTTGCTTACATCCTGAGGTTAAAAATCCATACAGACCTAGTAGGGATTGCTGCTGTTTTATCTAGTATAGACAAACCAATCAGCAACCCACAGTCACATTGCAAAGGGATTTGTTCCACACTTATCTTGAGTGAATTTTATAAGAGACTGAGGCATTTGATTATGGACATTTTATTCCTTTATAGTTTTTTTTTTTTAAATCTGATATTTTTATTAAAGCAGTTTTTCAAATTAAACAACAGTTTCCCATATACCAACAAACACCCCAGACCCACCATAACAGACCCTCCCCCCCCACCCAATAACAAAACAACCCTGTGTCCACCAAATGTCCACTTTTAAAACATATAAGCTGTCAGCTAATAGATGGTAAATCAGCCAGTAAAGAAAGAAGAAAACCTCAATCAACACCCGGGTCAGGCTCGCATACGAGAGAGGATACATAATATAGAGGGATCCACAAATTCAGAGGAACACACATCTAACTACTAAGAATAAGTATCCTATCACACAGCATCAGAACTCCGATCAAAAGCACGCACCCAAGGCCCCCAGACTGCCTGGAATTTTCGAGTGGCCTTCCGCTTCTCGTATATACCTTTCTCCATACGGACAATGAGTGACAGCCGAGCGGTAAGATCAGTAACAGGGGGGGGGGGGGGTTTATGGCTAGCCCTGATCCAGTACTGGGCAATTAGCTTGCTGGCCTGGTACAATACACGTAACATACCTATCTCGACACCAGAGGGTTCTGAGTGACAACCAATTAGACCTAGAAGACATAACTTGGGGGTCGGCTGCAAAGTGATCCCATATACCTTGTGTATTAAGAGTAGTACATCCCTCCAGAAAGGTATAAGGTACGGACAGTCCCACATCATGTGCAGTAGATGTGCATTCAGTTGACCACACCTAAGACAGGCAGAGTCTGTATGTAATCCTATTCTATGTAAGAGTGCTGGGGTTTTGTACACCCTGTGTATCAAATACAACTGAGACAGCCGATTTGCCTCCGATAAAGAGAGGAAGGGGGTGAGGGCCAATATAATAGTCCATTCATCATCAGTCACTGGGCCGACATCAGCCTCCCACCTGCCCCGCACCACCAGAGGAAAACCAGAATGATAAAAACTAAGAAGTTCCCGATATAGCCAGGAAATGACACCCGCCGACTCCCTCTTGGTGACCACTGATTCCAAGACCACATTTGACCGAACCTTCAGCAATCCCAGCCTGCCCTGCCCCTCATACACATGGTGAAGTTGCAGGTATCTAAAAAAGGAGGAACGAGACAGACAGAGCTCACTCTGGAGATCCCCCAAATGATTTAAATACACCATTAGTACACAAGTGGTCAAGGGTACACACCCCCTTGGTCTCCCAAAACCCAGCATCATGGAAGGTAGATAATTCTTGCAGACCCGGGTTATGCCACAGGGGAGTGAACTTAGTGTAGCCCCCCAGACCGAGAATAGTCTTAACCTGACCCCATAATCTACATAGGAGTCTATTAGTGGGAGATTCGTGCGGAGGTCTGGTAAGTGCTCCAATCTCCAGAATATGCAACGGGATCCTACCCCCATGTCTGGCCATGAACAACCTGCCCACTGGGCCCAGAGTGTGTGCCCCCGCCCAACCCCTAATCTGGTGTAGCTGGGATGCAAGAAATTAAATCCAGGGATTCGGAAGGGCCAACCCACCAGACGACTTGCCCCTCTGTAGTGTCTCCAACTTTATCCTAGCAGGCTTTCCCCCCCCCCCCCCCCCCCCCAGACAAGTCGTCTAAAGAGACGCTGTATTCTGTGAAAGTGAGTCATCGCAAGCCATACTGGGGAATTTTGTAAAACATATGGAAGTTGAGGCATTAACCCCATCTTTACCAAGTTAGTACGGCCAATAACGGATAAGGGTAGCTTACTCCAGACTACAACTTTCTGAGAACTCCATGCACAGAAGGGGTATCTGGATACCCAGGTACTTGAATTTATCAACCGATTTACCCCAGTTGATCAGTAGACTGGAAAAAGAGCCAAAGTCCGAGATCAACTGCATAATCGGGGGCAGGGAGCGGACATTGCCCCCTAGGAACAACAACATATCATCCACATAGAGTGCTACTCTCTTGTCTATTCTACCATAGCGGAAACCAACAATGTCAGCTGAGGACCGGATTAAACAAGCCAGAGGCTCAATGGCTAGGGCAAAAAAGAACGGAGACAGGGGGCAGCCCTGTCTCGTACCCCTACATAAGTCGAACGGCTCCGAGAGCCGTCTGTTAACCCGGAGGCGGGCCACTGGGGCCTGGTAGAGTAGTTTCACATAGGCCATAAATTTGGGGCCAAACCCCATATAATTCCTGACCTGCCACAGATAGTTCCACTCAACGCTGTCAAAGGCCTTGGCAGCGTCAAGGGAGAAAATGGATCGGGCTCCTGCATTCTCCTGCGTCATTTGTAGATTAACGAACACCCTGCGAATATTATCCATAGTTGATTTCCCTGGCATAAAACCCGTCTGGTCCCCGTGCACTAGTGACAAAACTACTTTAGCTAACCTGTTCACGAGTGCCCGAGCCAGCAACTTCACATCCGCGCAAAGTAATGAGAGAGGTCGATAAGAACCCGCCAGCAAAGGATCCTTCCCAGGTTTTGGAAGGAGAACTACAGTAGCCTCCGACATGGAGCGTGGAAGAGAGCCCTCCGTCTCCGCTGACTGGAGCACCCGCAACAGCTGTGGTAGCAAGATACCTTGGAAATGCTTATAAACCTCACTAGGGAGTCCATCCGGGCCCGGAGATTTCTCATTAGCAGAGTCTTTCAAGGCTGCCTCCAATTCCTCCAGAGTGAGAGGCGAGTCCAGCTCGCCTCTCTGTTCCAAGGAAAGGGAGGGGAGAGAGATGCCTCTCACATAATCCGCGAGTTCAGCAGGGGAACATACCGATTTGGAAGAGTGTGTATCTTTTTAAAAAACTCCATCATCACATTCAAAATTCCTCAATCATCAGTAATTTCTCTCCCCATAGAATCTGTAAGGCACCCAATGTACGCCACCCCCTGTTGGGCCCTAGCTATTGAAGCAAGTAGTTTACCGGTGCCCTCCCCACACTTAAAGTATCGTTGTTTGACAAAGAAGTGCTTATGATCAGCCGCTTCCCCGAGAAACCGTTTATATGCCAACTGTACTTGAGCCCACTCCAGTTGCAGTGCATCCGTGAGGCCATGAATATATGCATTTTCCGCTGCCACTACCGTTTGCTGTAACCGTGTCCCCTTCTCCCTCGTCATAGTTTTATGAACACTAATGTCTCTGATAAAAATTCCCCGCAAATACACTTTTAGGGAGTCCCACACCATGGAGACCGACGCCGAACCAGCATTCAGAGTAATAAATTCGCGCAGCTCAGCAGTCACTATCTCAGAAGTAGGTGATCATAAAAGAGCAAAAAAGACCTCGCAAATGGCGCTGCTGGTTCCGTGGAGATGTAGGAATAAACCAAAATCCAAGTTGGAATATTGTAAAAGCTTGTGGATTTTATTGCAAATGAATAAAACCAATAAAAGCAATAGCAATAAAAGAGTGATACAGGTTAAGATTACGCGTTTCGGGGGAGCCACCCCCTTCTTCAGATCAGTATGCAGACTATACAAACAGAGATTCTATAAATACTGGAAAAAAAGGCGCCAGGTACATTAGGGGGCGGACTGTATCGCGCGTAATCTTAACCTGTATCACTCTTTTATTGCTATTGCTTTTATTGGTTTTATTCATTTGCAATAAAATCCACAAGCTTTTACAATATTCCAACTTGGATTTTGGTTTATTCCTACATCTCCACGGAACCAGCAGCGCCATTTGCGAGGTCTTTTTTGCTCTTTTATGATCACCTACTCTCTCCAGGAGACGGTTTTTACCTCACCTGTAACCTCAGGCTCAGCAGCGGCTCCGGCTATTTTGTAACCCGTGCATTGGGTTGATATGCAAGTTTAATACTTGCTCTAAGGTGAGCAGTTACTACCTAAGGGGCCTGCAAGCCCCGCACCTACTTCCCTTCCTTTTCCCTCAACCACCCAACGGTATCACACGAGGCGCCCTCTCTGGTCTCTCTTTTTTTCTCCCCATACAGGTTATCTCAGAAGTAGGATTTGTAGCCAGAACGGGTTCAGCCTCCACGGCAAGCGACCCCCCCCCCCCCCCCAGTCCAGTCCAGTCCGAGTTGAAAACAGCATATCTCTTAGAGGGTTTACCCAGGCCAAGCACATTCCAGCTTAACACTCGCCATTCCAGTCAATGGTCCAATGGAAACTGCCACAGCCTAGTGGGCAGTCAGGGACACCTCTGCAAAAAAAACTGAAACAATGAGGACGGCCAGAAAATGAGAACATAATGAGGGTGGACAAAACACAGACAAAACAAACAACAAAGAACCCACTTTCACACCTAGATCGCCGCAGTATACGGCACAAAGGGGCACTGATACACACAAACCAGTCAATGCATTGAAGAACATGCAGAAAAGGAAAACTAAGGATAAGTGACATAGTATGTGAAATCAGCAGATACAAAAATAGCATACTGAGACAGTCGCATACTTCTGCGAGCTTACTCCCAAATACATTTGTAGTGAGGTATATCCCAGAAACCAGTCAGCATATATAATGAGCCATATGTAAGGCAGAATAACATTAATTAACATTAAGGAAAACCACGAATCCTGCTATTTTCCCTCCCCCCACCCCGCACACCAGGAACAGCAACATAACCATCAGTCCAGTCCGCCACCAACTATATCCATGAGGTAGGTAGAGAAAAATGATTCCACACAAAATAAATAGCCGACTCACTCCAGAGCCAGGCGGGGAGAGCCCTGACGGACCCTTTGGCGGATCTGGGACTCATGCGAGTCTAACCATCTTGTAGCGGAGTCTGCCCCATCAAAAAAGTGAGTAGTCCCCATAGCCACCACTCTGAGGCGTGCAGGATAGAGCATAGAGTAGGGGACATCCAGAGCCCTTAGGTGCCGCTTAATCCCCAAAAAGGTAGATCTGCTCTTCTGGACCTCGGCAGAGTAGTCAGGAAAAAAAGACAAAGTTTGTCCATCCATAGTGAGAGGCTGGCGCTCCCTCACCAATCGCAGGATAATGTCCAGGTCTCGATAATGTAGTAATTTGACCAGCATAGCTCTTGGAGGACTCCCAGGAGGCAGGGGTCTCGTAGGGACCCTATGGGCCCGCTCCACGGCAAACAGAGGGGTGAGGTTAGATGCACCAAATAAGTCCTTCAACCAGCTCTCCACAAACTCCGTAGAATTACGCCCCTCAACTTTCTCTGGCATTCCCACAATCCGCACATTGTACCTACGCAGCCTGTTCTCCAGGTCGTCTGCCTTAGCCTGAAGGGAAGCAATAGCTTGTCCATGACTAGCAGAGTCTCTAACAAGGGGTACAACTGCATCCTCATCACATCACTTATACGACCCTCCGTGAAGATATACGATCAGTAACTTTCTGCAAATCATGGCGGATTAGAGAAATGTCCGATTGTACGGTGCCAACCTGGGTAGTCAAGCGAGAGAAGGTAGTATTGCATTTAAGGATTTCAGCAAACACCGTCGCCAGGGTAGGTTCAGCAGGAGCTCCGGCAGAGTGGAGGGAAAAAGAACTTGAGAATCAGCAGTGGATGGTTGCAACAAAGTCCCATACACCTCCAGGGGGTCCGGTGGGTTTAGTAGTGCAGCCATAGGCAATGGCGCAGTTCTGCGGTCAGGGGAATCAGGTGAGGGAGGCCTCAGGGCAAACCTCTCCAGCCGCGCTGCCACCTCCTGTTGAAGATTAGAAGAATTGCGCAAAGTAGAACAAGGCCCATCTCCAGATTGCGGAGGGCGCCCACCCTCCTTATTTCCGTTTCTGCCGACCATATGGTAGGTGATATTATACTGCTACATAGTAGGGACACCACAGGATAGGGCAGGTAAGTATATAGGCCAGTCTACCCAGTTATGCAAGGCCCCTGTGATAGCAGAGTATACAGTGCAGCACAAGAGAGTGTGTGGGAAGGGCCCAAGGAAAGGAGGCTTGGACAGGTGTAATGAGGGACCAGACAGTCAGAGATCCATAGGGAGCCCCACAGAGCACAAGCAGCAATTATTTTGTAGTGGTAACTTACAGGTAAGTGTGACTCCAGGGAAGAGTGTTGCAGTCCGGTATCCCCAGACTGGAGCAAGCCCACAGCAGGCCAGGGAGACTGTCCCTGCGCACACCAGCTGCGCTCAACCAGAACGGGAGCGCAGCAGATCGGGCCCGTACGCACAGGAAGAGAGGCTGTAAGGCGAGCGGCAGCCGTAGAGTGAGGCAGCTGGAGACCGCGGCCACGCCGGTGATCTTTCAAGATGGCGCCCGCACACGTGAGCTAGGAGGCAGTTCGCGGCACCCGATTCAGGCCCCGCCGAGGACCCCACACAGGCACCGGTCACCGGAGCAGGTAGGGAGCAGTATCAACCGCCGGGTAGTCAGCTGGGAAACCTCGGTACAATGAGATCCCGACCTGGGCCCAGGCCGGGAGGGAGGCCTGCAGGGGAGCCCACCGAGTGTCCACAAGAGCAGGAGACAGCAGGAGCGCAGCCACAGAAACCCCCAGAAGTGCGCCCACAGGTAGCAGGGGCACAAAGGAGTTGGTTAGGAGACTGAGACGATCAGGATGGCAGGGATATACACAGGATAACTTTAAGGATGGCGGGAGCTCGCAGCGTTCACGTCCACTCAGGCAGCCATCCAACCCACGCCCCCAGGTGGTTTTATTATATTCCATTTCTGTTTTATTCCATTTAATACTTGTCGTCATATTTATTTGTAATTTTTATTATCTTACTACTTCCATAGCAAGGGCCCTGCTTGGATACTAGAGGATTACCATTTTATTTTATGTATAATAAATATTGTACACTTAATTAGCCATATCTCATGTCCAGAATACTGATTTACGTTTTACTGTGACATTCACACTGGATATCATCCTTTTCTCTCTATCTATCAATTTTTTACTTTTCACGATCCTTTGAGGACTGGTTTATTACTTTTTATTCACATTGGAAACTGGACTTGATTTTATTGGCTGGCCCATTGAGTGCTGCTGATATCATGGGTGTGTGATGGACCCATTATTTTTCTGCTTGTGTGACAGAACTGAAAAATTAGGATCCACAATGCAGTTGTAAAGATATCATACAGTAAAAATAGAAAAAACACAGCTCACCCCTCTTTATAGTGGATCAAATTGCTTCGGTAGCAGCAGCATATGTCTAGTGTAGGAAGCACGGAGAGAAACACTAGAGCCGGGTCTCCAGGTGTGGCAACTCCAAGGAAAAGGCACAAATCTGGCTCCCAGTAGAATGAATAAAATACAAACTTTAATGAAAAATAGCTTACAAACATACAGGTGGAAAAAAAATGTGAAAACCAACAAAGGGTAAAAGCACAAACGAAATGCCAACGCGTTTCGACTTTTCAACAAGTCTTATTCATGGCACATCATACTGACACAATCTGGTTTAAATATACCGCCACTCTATATGTGACACGCCATTTGGAATACACACCCCTATAGTGATGTCATAAATGTGGGCGGAAGATAAACACCAAACGGGTCCAATAATCAACAAGAGAACATGTATAAAGTCTATACATATTTGCAATAACAAGATTATCCAAGTAAAATTGGTAGATGCACCCAAAAGGCTGCGTGGGGAAAACACCGCTTTTACAATCAATGAAAAATTCTAATATTATGGTAAGTGACACGAAAGAACAAAAATAATATATGTCTTAGTAGATATAGGACAAATCATTCTTATGATTGGGATCAGAAGGATATCCGCTTTCAAGGTTGAGTATCCAAAATGCTTCACGTTAATATACTTGATGCCCCAATTCCCTCCTCTTCGGGGGAGACGTACCTTCTCTATGCAGATACACTCCACTTCGACATAGACCCTGATAGGGAGAGCAGAGGGTGTCATGAACTCTAAGCCTGAGGGCTATTATCTTAAATCTAAAGTAGATGATGGACATTCTTCCCACTTTCTCCAAACCATACTCCAGACAGTTCAATAACATACGTAGTATAATTTGCTAACATTTATCCCTTTTGAGAACAGGAGAATCTATGGCTCATATACTTGATAATGGTATTAGGATTATTCTCCATAAAGCACATTCACTACAGAATCAATTGTCACCTAGTGAGTTTCACAATGAACAGGCAAGAGATACATGGCTAACCAGTAGAGGGAACTACAAGTGCGGACATTCCAGGTGTGGGACTTATAGATATGAGTAATTCACCTACGTTCAGTTCATGCAAAACAGGACAACAATATAACATAAAAACCTTGATAAATTGCCAGTCTTCACATGTAATATACACTCTGTGAAGAGTGCAACCTGCAATATATGTAGGTTGCACTACTACAAAATTGAAGACCAGAATTCAGGAACATATGTATTTACCTAATACTGAGAGGCACAGCTAGATCACTATCAGGTTTCACAAAACACGTTATGGATATACATTTAGGGTCTATGCCGTGGTGCAGTGTATCTGGCATAGAGAAAGTACTCCCACCCCGAAGAGGAGGGGATTGGGGCAACAAGTATATAAATGTGAAGCATTTTGGTCTCAATCATAGGAATGATTTGTCCTATATTTACTAAGACATATAGTGTTTTTGTTCTTTTTCTTATCACTTACCATAATATTTGAATTTTTCATGGATTGTAACAGCGATTGTTTTTCCACGCAGCCTTTTGGGTACATCTACCAATATTACTTGGCTAATATTGTTATTGCAAATATGTATAGACTTTATACATGCCCGTTTGGTGTTTATCATCCGCCCACATGTATGACATCACTATAGGGGCGTGTATTCCACATGGCGCATCACGTGTATTTATTTATATATTTTTATATTTAAACCGGATTTTGTGTCGGTATGATGTGCCATGAGTAAGACTTGTTGACAAGTCGAAACGCATTAGCATTTCATTTGTGCTTTTACCCTTTGTTGGTTTTCACATTTTTTCCCACCTGTATGTTTTTAAGCTATTTTTCATAAAAGTTTGGATTTTATTCATTCTACTGGGAGCCAGATATCTGCCCTTTAGCGTTGTACAGATAATGCAAAAATAGTCAGGCACTCCTGAATTAGGGCTCAGTACACATTAATTGAAATGCTGTGCCATGCACACAGATTCACACAAATTCCACTATAATATCAAATTCTGAAAGCAATTCTGACAAATAGAAAAAAAATCGAAATGCTCAAACTGTGGTGGAAAAAACTTAGTCTTTTATTTTCTTTTGTGCATCAATGAACAATGCAAGCAGGGAGCTGCTTACGCTTACAAGCCAGCAGGGGACCAATCAACGCAACGACTGTTTTGTACGTAACATACTTTCTCAAGCGTAATAAGAGAAGAAATAACAAGGGGGTACTCACGAATCCCTGCAAAAACCAACCGGCTTCTTTATTCTTCGGGTGCAAATACACAAAAAGAGGCGAGATAGCTATTTCGCGCCACGTCTGACGCTTCCTCAGGTGGTCTAAGGAAGCGCCAGACACGGCGCGAAATAGCTATCTCGTCTGTTTTGTGTATTTGCACCAGAAGAATAAAGAAGTCGGTTGGTGTTTGCAGTGATTTGTGAGGACCCTCCGTTATTTCTTCTCGTATTACGTTTACATGGAATGCTGCCTTCATTACGGGCAGGGGCACCGGACTGTTTTCACCGTAAGGCACCTGCACCTGTATGCGGACATATCTTAGCTGTGGTTCTAAGGGAGGAGGAAAGAGTGGAGACGGCGAGAGGTCAGTGCCAACAGACTGCGTCTTTTTTGTAATCAGTTATACTCTCTCAAGTGCTTTCTCAACACTAAGTATGTTACATATGAAACAACAGATGTGCTGGTACTTAGTGCACCAGGTTGTATGTTTATGTCCTGTACATGAAGCAAGAACAGGAGCTGTGCTTGCTTTCTGCACAGCAGGTCCGCCAGGAACCCGCTGGTAATGGCAGACATCAGCAATTGTTGCAATGCGTCAGTTCCGATGGCTGATCAGATCAGCCAAGATTCAGACTGAGGTCTCCTTACTGCCTCCTGCCACCATCACGGGGCAATCTTCTTACAGTCTAGGCCATGTTTATGTAAAGTAACAATTTCTTTCAGATCCTCAGAGGGTTCTTTGTTGTGAGATGCCATGGCTAACTTCCAGTGTATTGGAGAGTATGAGAGCATTAACACCAAGTTTAAAACACCTGCTCCCCATTCACACCTGAGACCAGTAATCAGTAATGAGTCATATGACATCAGGGAGGGAAAATGGCTAATTATGCTCAATTAGGACATTTCCACTGAGGGGTGGTACTCCCTTTTGTTGTCAAGGTTTAGACATTATTGGCTGTGCACTCACTACTTTGTAGAGTGTTATCACGTGAAAAGATATAATAAAATATTTACAAAAATGTAAGAAGTGTACTCACTTCTGTGAGACACTGTATCTCTTTTGATTAGTACTTGTGGTCATAGAGCTGTATAATTTGTTTCTTTCAGTCAAGCAAAGTTGTTTGCTGCGCGAAGCCAGGAGCAGAGCCTTCCTCAGCGTTCACATGGACAGAAGGACTTTCTGCCGGATGGATCAGAAATACAGAATGACAAACTGCAGATCTGTCGGGCAGAGCAAAGGAAGCTGCTGGCAGAAGAGCGTGTGGAGCGACTGTAAGTAATAGTGTGGTAATGTTGTTGCAGGGTTAGAACACACACACGCACAATGGTCAGTCTATAGGTTTAGTAGAAGACCACTGACTAGATGTGCAGGTGGGCTCAAGTATAGGTAAGCCAGGATATATTTTTAGCATACATGACTACTCAGTACAAGGAAAGTAGTAATTATGTAGGAAAAACACACAGTGCCCAACTGCCTTAGATGTAATAAAAACACTTTTTGTTGCAGAGCACACAGCTGTTTATCAAATAGGAGCCAGACAGGACTGACAGGAGTTTTTGTATGGGGTTTTCCCCCTCAAGAGCAGACGGTGTACCCTGTATGTTGGAACCCCTCTGTAGGTAGCTCGCCCCCTGTGTTCCAGAGACATATACTTACGTACATACACTGCACTCGATAACAGTGAAGATAAAATGATATCCTGCACTCACTTCAGTAATAGGGGTCAAAAGGCTCCTCTCCTGTGCTTCCAACGGACGGGCTGACAAAGCTGGTGTGGGGCG
Source organism: Hyla sarda (assembly GCF_029499605.1). Classification (NCBI taxonomy): domain Eukaryota; kingdom Metazoa; phylum Chordata; class Amphibia; order Anura; family Hylidae; genus Hyla; species Hyla sarda. The sequence continues at coordinate 42,715,128 of NC_079201.1, forward strand.
CTCAGAGGCGACTGCCGGCGGTTTCGCCTAGTTTGTTACACTTCTTCCGGGAGACTGGTACACTTCTTCCGGGAGGCCGGAAGAAGCGTACAACGCCCAGGAGAGTAGCCGTTTGACCCCTATTACTGCGGTGAGTGCAGGATATCATTTTATCTTCACTGTTATAGTTACTGATGGATGCTTATTGATACTGTCCTAGCACCACCGCTGGTCGTCATCCTGATTGCCCACAGTGTAGATCCACGGTCCATAGGTGTAAGGCTGCTGGACGGAGTGGTAACAGTGCCGCTATTGGCTGTCTTCTGAATTGTCTATATGTTGCACTCTGTTTTCAGCCCTGTTATTATTAAAAATGAAGCTCAGATTTGTATAGGCCTGCTGTTTTTTTTTTTTTTTTTTTTTTTAAACTACATAGTTTTTTTTTTTAACATTGCCCGTTAAAATCAATGGTATGTAAAATATGCACATCGTTTGAGGCATTTTTGAGCAATGTGAACACTCCCTGGGTGTTAGGCGTACATAAATATCCATAATTCAAATCCGAAATGCAGACATATTGGCCCTGACTTATAAAAATATATGTGAGATAATAACTGAAAAGATTTTGCCCATAGCAACCAATCACAACTCTATTCTATCTTAACCCCTTAAGGACCGGAGGTTTTTCCGTTTTTGCATTTTCGTTTTTTGCTCCTTGCCTTTAAAAAATCATAACTCTTTCAAATTTACACCTAAAAATCCATATGATGGCTTATTTTTTGTGCCACCAATTCTACTTTGTAATGACGTCAGTCATTTTGCCCAAAAATCTATGGTGAAGCGGGAAAAAAAATCATTGTGCGACAAAATTGAAAAAAAAAACGCTGTTTTGTAACTTTTGGGGGCTTCCGTTTCTACGTAGTACATTTTTCGGTAAAAATGACACCTGATATGTATTCTGTAGGTCCATACGATTAAAATGATACCCTACTTATATAGGTTTGATTTTGTCGGACTTCTGGAAAAAATCATAACTACATGCAGGAAAATTAATACGTTTAAAATTGTCATCTTCTGACCCCTATAACTTTTTTATTTTTCCGTGTATGGGGCGGTATGAGGGCTCATTTTTTGCGCCGTGATCTGAAGTTTTTAACGGTACCATTTTTGCATTGATAGGACTTATTGATCACTTTTTATTCATTTTTAAATGATATAAAAAGTGACCAAAAATGCACTATTTTGGACTTTGGAATTTTTTTGCGCGCACGCCATTGACCGAGCGGTTTAATTAATGATATATTTTTATAATTCGGACATTTCCGCACGCGGTGATACCACATATGTTTATTTTTATTTTTATTTACACTGTGTTTTTTTTTTTATTGGAAAAGGGGGGTGATTCAAACTTTTAATAGGGGAGGAGTTAAATGATCTTTATTCACTTTTTTTTTTCACTTTTTTTTTGCAGTGTTATAGGTCCCATAGGGACCTATAACACTGCACACACTGATCTTCTATGTTGATCACTGGTTTCTCATAAGAAACCAGTGATCAACGATTCTGCAGGATGACTGCTCATGCCTGGATCTCAGGCACTGAGCAGTCATTCGGTGATCGGACAGCGAGGAGGCAGGTAGGGGCCCTCCCGCTGTCCTGTCAGCTGTTCGGGATGCCGCGATTTCACCGCGGCTATCCCGAACAGCCCACTGAGCTAGCCGGGATGCTTTCGGTTTCACTTTAGACGCGGCGTTCAACTTTGAACGCCGCGTCTAAAGGGTTAATAGCGCGCGGCACAGCGATCAATGCCGCGCGCTATTAGCCACGGGTCCCGGCCGTTGTTAGAGGCCGGGCCCGACCCGCTATGACGCGGGGCCACGCCGTGGCCCCGCGTTATAGATCGGGAGTGGACACATGACGTTCCAGTACGTCATGTGTCCTTAAGGGGTTAAATGGGTACTCCGGTGGAATTTTTTTTTTTTTTTAAATCAACTGGTGCCAGAAAATTAAACAGATTTGTAAATTACTTTTATTTAAAAATCTAAATCCTTTGGGTATTTATCAGCTGCTGTATGCTCCACAGGAAGTTAATTTTTAATTTATTTTCTGTCCATGTAAGGAACTGTCCAGAGGAGGAGCAAATCCCCATTGGAAACCTCTCCTGATCTGGACAGTTCCTGACATGAACAGAGGTGTCATAAGAGAGCACTATGGTCAGACAGAAAATACATTTTAAAAAGAAAAGAACTTCCTCTTTAGTATACAGCAGCTGATAACTACTGGAAGGATTAAAGATTTTTAAATAGAAGTAATTTACAAATCTGTTTACCTTTCTGACATCAATTGATTTAAAAAATTTTTTTACCACCGAAGCACCCTTTTTAACCCCTTAAGGACAATGGACGTACTCCTACGCCCCCGTAGGAGTACGTCCTGTCCATTCCCAGCCCCCCGCCGCTAGCCGGAGGGGAGCCGGTGCCCGATGCCTGCTGAAATCGTTCAGCAGGCATCGCGGCATAACGCCCAGGGGGGTCATTATGCCCCCCATGTCGGCGATCACAGCGCATCGCTCGTCAATTCAGACGAGCGATGCGCTGCGATTCCGTTCCCCGCCGCTCGCCGGGCGGGGATCGGAGCCGGATGTCTGCTGATTTCTATCAGCAGACATCCCGGCAGTGTGCAGGAGGAGGTCCGGAGGACCTCCTATACCTGCGATCGCTGCAGGACGCCGGTAACTACTTACCGGCGTTCTGCAGCGGTTCCGGGTCATCAGGGTCACGTGTGACCCTGTGACCCGGATATAGATGGTGACTGGTGGTGTAGTATACACCACCAATCACCATCCATGCTGTACTGGGGGCTGGCATTGTGGCCACCCCCCTCAGTACAGTTGTGATTGGGTGGCCATTCCACAGAGATCTGGTGTGCAGGACGGAGCCCCGTGCTGCCCACCATCCCCTGAGTCCAAAAAAAGTGCCCCTTGCCCCCTTTCTGTGGTCGCTGCGGTCTGCCGCCAGCCTTTTTTTTGGGGGGGGCGCAGATCTTTTCTTTTTTTTTTTTTTCACTAAGCGTGCGTGCGGACCTTCTTAGTTATAAAAGAGCGGTCCGCCACCGTTTGTTAAAGCCCACCCGCCGCTGATCAGTCCCGTAGTACTGATCAGTGTTTTTTTTTGTGGTGCCAGCGCTTTTTTTCGGGTTTTCTAGCGTGATTTTGCACCCATAGGCGGTCCGTGCCACCAGTAGCAGGCGTGTACTGTGTGGCCGGACCTTACCTGTGTGTGTGCGGCGTGCCTCACCGCTGTTGGTGATTTATCACTGATCAGCGTTTTTTTGTGGTACAGGCACTTTTTTCGGTTAACGCGGTTTATTTTTTGCACCCATAGGCGGTCCGTGCCACCAGTAGCAGGCGTGTACTGTGTGGACGGACTGTACCTGTGTGTGCAGCCTGTCCCACCACTGTCTGTGATTTATCACTGATCAGCGTTTTTTTGGGGGTTCAGGTGGGTGCATTTTTTTCGGGGTAAAGCGTTTTTTTATTTTATTTTTCGTTTTTTTTTTTGTGTGGGGGTCAGTGGCCAGACCCCCCACTGACTTCTGCGCCCCCTGCCGCCACAAGCACTAATCAGTGCGCACACCACTGATTAGATAAACCCTTTTTTTTGGCGCAGGGCTTTTTTGCGCTAGAAGTCCCCCCTTTTTTTTTAAAAAAAAGGCTCCTTTTATTTTATATATTTTTTCTGTTAGGGCGGGTTAGTTTAGTTAGGTTAGGGAGGGTTAGGGCGGGTTAGGGAGGTAATATCGCACCACACCACATGCAGCACACACACCAATAAAGTTTTCCCACACACACACACCCCCGTATCCACATTAGAGTAGGGAAATGGCCCGCAGAGTGTTTTCGGCGGAGGAGGCATATGACCTAATTGCCTCCGACACCGAGAGCCGCTCAGAGGACGATGAAGACCCCACCTTCCTTATTTCATCGTCCTCCTCATCATCTAGTTCTGATGATGAGCCACCAAGGTGGCGGAGACGCCGCCGTGCGCTGCCGCAAACCACCTCTGCCCTTGACCCTGTGCCCCATGCTAGTATGAGTCCCCCTGGCGCTCATACTAGTGAAGCCCCCCTGTCAAAGTCACTGGTACATCGTACCGGAGAACTTGACTGGGCTGAGCCAGCGGACCACGAGCCCGTGATTCCTGAGTTTGTTGGCGACTCAGGAATCAAAATTAACATCGCCGGGTTCACTGAAAAGGACTTTTTCGGTCATTTTTTCAGTGACGACTTTGTTAATTTGATGGTTACACAGACGAATCTGTACGCCCAACAGTTCGTCGCCGCTAACCCGGGCTCACTTTTAGCTAGACCCGGCGGCTGGACTCCAGTCGATGCAGCCGAAATGAGGACCTTTTGGGGCCTCGCGCTGCATATGGGTATAGTTAAAAAACCCAGTGTCAGGCAATATTGGAGTGGGGATGTCTTTTACCAGACACCCCTCTACAGTATGGCCATGGCACGCTCCCGGTTCGAGGCCATTCGGAGATGTTTGCATTATGCTGATAATGCGGCATGTCCCCCCCGAACTGATCCCGCGTATGACCGCCTGTATAAAATCAGGCCGGTCATCAATCACTTCGGGGCCAGATTTTGGGAGGCCTATGTCCTGGGGCGGGAGGTCTCTATTGATGAGTCTCTCATTAGCTTCAAGGGGAGACTCAGCTTCCGGCAATACATCCCGACCAAGCGGGCGCGGTATGGCGTGAAGATGTATAAACTTTGCGAGAGTACCTCCGGGTACACTTGCAAGTTTATAGTGTATGAGGGACGAGATTCCCGTTTTGAACCCCCAGAATGTCCCCCCACTCTGGGTGTTAGCGGGAAAATCGTTTGGGGCCTTTTGCACCCATTGCTAGATAAAGGTTACCACCTTTACGTGGCTAACTTTTATACTAGTATCCCTCTCTTCACGTCCCTCACCGCCAGATCCACGGTCGCTTGTGGGACAGTCCGGAAGAATCAAAGAGGCCTTCCGCCCCATCCCCTACATGCTCCTATCCCCCAGGGTGAGTCCCGTGCCTTTTCCCATGAGAACCTGTTGTTGGTCCGCTATAAGGACAAGAGGGATGTCCTTATGCTCACCACAATTCATGGGAATGGCAGCACCCCTGTCCCTGTGCGAGGTACCGTGGGACCGGTCCTCAAGCCCGATTGTATTCTGGACTACAATCGGTATATGGGGGGAGTTGATCTTTCTGATCAAGTCCTCAAGCCATATAACGCCATGCGGAAAACACGCGTATGGGATAAAAAGGTTGCGGTCTACATGGTACAGGTTGCCATGTACAACTCTTTTATACTGTACCAGAACGCTGGCAACACAGGGACATACCTGCAGTTCCAAGAGGTAGTTCTAAAGGCCCTCATCTTTGGTGACCGCCAAAGAGCGGGTCAGAGCACCTCTGGAACTTTAGGTCCCCGGATCGTCCCCGGCCAACACTTTCCAGGTGTGATCCCTAACACTGGAAGGACGGGACGAACCCAGAAGAAATGCAGAGTGTGTCACAAGAAGGGGAGACGGAGGGACACCACCACTCAATGTGACACTTGCCCCGATCATCCGGGCCTCTGCATAGGCTGCTTCAGGGAGTATCACACTTGCATGGAGTACTAAATTTTCCATCCTTTTCCCTAATTTTCATTCCCCAGAATTCGGCTCCAATGTACCAGTCCAGGGTACATTGACTTCCAAATTTTAAACCAAAACACACCCCCAAAAAACAAAACCTTTTTCCCAATAGCCCAATATCTTTTTTTTATTTTCTTCCCCCTAAAAAATGGGTCATGGGACACAGAGTCAACAGCATTGGAGGTTTGCAGTTGCCTCAAATGTGCAACGCTCTCTCTCCCCACCTGAGCGGGTTGCGCATTTGAGGTAACAGAATAGGGACGGCCCCACACATCCCCTTCCCAGAATGATGATAGGGTTTGGGGCGGGCATCATTTTTACTTTTGGCTGTACTCTGGGTCATCATTCTGGGAAAATAATTGGCATATCAGTACTAAAATTGCAATTTTCTTCCCCCCATAGTACAGTTCATCCATTCCTGGAAAATAAATGAAGGGAACACCCGTCTGTTCCAAATCTCCACTTCACCCTATACACCTTCCCCAGGGGGTGTACTGTTTGTAGTATTCTCACATATGGATGTTCCTTTCTTGTATTTTCCTCTGAATGTATGTAACTGTTAGGTCCGTAACAAACATCCGCCTCAAATGCGAAGAGTTCTCGCTGAGCTCTGTCATATTTCCAGGCGACAATTCGGAGTCACATGTTAGTTGTTCCCAGAAAGATGAAGCAGAGCATAGGTTGAAAATTGCAATTTTCAAAAGCTAGCCTTCATCCATTCCTGGAAAATAAATTTAGGAAACACCTGTGCATTAAAAATGTCCTCTTTACCCCTATACCCATTCCTCAGGGTGGGTACTTTCTGTAATGGTGTCACATGTGGGTGTTTCATTTTTGTATTTTCCTCGGAATGTATGGAACCGTCAGCTACTGATATGCCAAAGGCCACAAATACAAAGTGACCTCTATGACTTCTGAGCCTTGTTGTGCGCCCGCCCAGCACGTTACCCCATATGTGGATGTATTTTTATAGTCAGGGGGAAAAGCCCTCCAAAATTTGTAACCCAATTTCTCATATTATGTTAATAATTGGATAACCCCAGCATTTTACTGTAAAAAAATCAAATTTTTCAATTTATCGCCCACTTTAAAAAAAAAACCTGTGAGGTGTTATTTCCCGCTGTACCCCTTGTTACGTTCATTGAGGGGTGAAGTTTCTAAAATGGTGTCACATGTGTTTTTTTTTTTTTCCTGTTGGGGGCTTTATAAATGCACATGACCCCCGACTTCAATTACAACAAAATTTTCACTCCTTCTATTGTGAGCATTGTAGTGCGTCCACAGAGCAATTTACATCCACATATGGGGTATTTTTTTTCTCACACAAAATTGTTCTACAAATTTTGGGGGCCTTTTGCCCTATTACCCAATGTGAAAATGAAACATTTGGGGTAACACTATCAATATAGTGCAAAAAATTAAATTTTTCACTTTTACGGCCCACTGTTCAAAAAAACCTGTGAGGTGTAAGTACTCACTGTAACACTGTTACGTTCCCCAAGGGGTCTAGTTTCCAAAATGGTATGCCATGTGTTTTTTTTTTTTTTTTTACTGTCCTGGCCCCATAGGGGCTTCCTAAATGTGGCATGCCCCCAGAGCAAAATTTGTAACTCCTTCTCTTCTGAGACCAGTAGTGCGCCAGCAGAGCACTTTTCACCCCCATATGGGGTGTTTTCTGAATCGGGAGAAATTGGGCTTCAGATTTTGGGGGGTATTTTCTGCTTTAACCCTTTGTAAAAATGTAAAATTTTTGGGAAACCAAGCATTTTAGGTAAAATTTATTATTTTTTTTTTTACATATGCCAAAGTCGTGAAACCCCTGTGGGGTATTAAGGTTCACTTTACCCCTTGTTACGTTCCCCGAGGGGTCTAGTTTCCAAAATGGTATGCCATGTGTTTTTTTTAGCTGTCCTGGCACCATAGGGGCTTACTAAATGCGGCATGCCCCCAGAGCAAAATTTGCTTCAAAAAAGCCAAATGTGACCCCTTGTTACGTTCCTCAAGGGGTCTAGTTTCCAAAATGGTATGGCATGTGGGGGTTTTAGCTGTTCTGGCACCATAGGGGCTTCCTAAATGCAACATGCCCCCCAAAAACCATTTCAGAAAAACGTACTCTCTAAAATCCCCTTGTCGCTTCTTCGTTCTGAGCCCTCTACTGCGCCCGCCGAACACTTTACATAGACATATGAGGTATGTGCTTACTCGAGAGGAATTGGGCTACAAACACAGGTAAAAATTTTCTCCTTTTACCCCTTGCAAACATTCAAAAATTGGGTCTACAAGAACATGCGAGTGAAAAAAATGAAGATTTTGAATTTTCTCCTTCACTTTGCTGCTATTCCTGTGAAACATCTAAAGGGTTAAAACGCTTACTGAATGTCATTTTGAATACTTTGGGGGGTGTAGTTTTTATAATGGGGTCATTTATGGGTTATTTCTAATATGAAGACTCTTCAAATCCACTCCAAACCTGAACTGGTCCCTGAAAAATACAGAGTTTGAAAATTTTGTGAAAATTTGGAAAATTGCTGCTGAACTTTGAAGCCCTCTGGTGTCTTCCAAAAGTAAAAACCCGTAAATTTTATGATGCAATCATAAAGTAGACATATTGTATATGTGAATCAAAATTTTTTTTATTTTGAATATCCATTTTCCTTACAAGCAGAGAGCTTCAAAGTTAGAAAAATGCAAAATTTTCAATTTTTTTCGTCAAATTTTGGGATTTTTCACCAAGAAAGGATGCAAGTTACCATAAAATGTTACCACTATGTTAAAGTAGAATATGTCACGAAAAAACAATCTCGGAAGCAGAATGATCAGTAAAAGCATTCCAGAGTTATTAATGTTTAAATTGACAGTGGTCAGATTTGCAAAAAACGCTCTGGTCCTTAAGGTATAAAATGGCCTGGTCCTTAAGGGGTTAAGCAAAATCTGAACTGGAATAGTTTGTTGTGGGCAAAATCTTTCCAGTTTTCTCACACGTTTGGTCTAATCAGGGCAATTATTTATGAAATATTCCCCTTTATGACTGCACCATGATAGGAGCCATACCAGATAACAAGCTTTATTAAGGGAGCTCTGCCTGAAGAACTTTAAGGCCAAAAGGAGCCCTCTCAATTGGCCATTACATCAGATCTACAGGGTAGGCCATTTATATGGATACACCTTAATACAATGGGAATGGTTGGGGATATTAACTTCCTGTTTGTGGCTCATTAGTATATGTGAGGGGGGAAACTGTTCATCTAGGAATGCTCGGACCTGACACCCATATGCACCATCTTGCCTGAAAAACTCAGGGAACATGCCAGGTCCGAGCATTCAGAGATGAACAGTTTCCTGGAAAGTGGATTGTTCATAGTGGGCCAGTTGAATGGCCCCCAAGGTCTCCCGATCTGACCCCCTTAGACTTTTATCTTTGGGGTCATCTGAAAGCAATTGTCTATGCTGTGAAGATACAAGATGTGCAGCACCTACGGATCCTACGGATACTGGAAGCCTGTGCTAGCATTTCTCCTGCGGTGTTGCTATCCGTGTGTGAAGAGTGGGAGAAGAGGGTTACATTTACAATCCAACACAATGGGCAGCACAGTGAACACATAAGTAGTCAGAAACTTGTAAATAACTCATGAAAGTTACGTTAAAACCAAGCACATGATTTTTTTTCTTGTGACACATCAAACTTATTTGGAATTCACATGACCCTCTTCCTATTGAAAAAACAAACTGATTCAAAATGGCCGCCATGGTCACCACCCATCTTGAAAAGTTTCCCCCCCTCACATATACTAATGTGCCACAAACAGGAAGTTAATATCACTAACCATTCCCATTTTATTAAGGTGTATCCATATAAATGGCCCACCCTGTATAATGACAGGAAGACTTGACAACATGGCTGCCCTTCAGATTTGTTCCGATTGCCCAGGAAAATTAAATTTCTCTTGTAGAGTTTACTTTATTTAGAGCTCAGAAGGTGACTTAACCCCACCAGGACACAGGGTCTATAGGTACGCCCTTGCGTCCTGGGACTTGAGGACCAAGGGCATACCTGTACACCCTGAATGTTTCCGTTCGGGCGGTGAATGGAACAGGATGCCTGCTGAAATCGTTCAGCAGGCGTCTCGTGCCAACGCATGGGGGAATGTCCTGGGACAATTCAAACCAACGATTTGCGGCGATTCCAGGTCAATTCCGGTGACCCGGAAAAAAAAAATGGGTGATAGGTGCAATCTCAGACAGCACCAATCACCCTTTACCAGCAGAAGTGAGGTGGCACTGGTTCCAGCTCATGATCGTGCTGATTCCGGACTCCTGCTGGGCAGTGTCACTAACGGCACCCACTCTGCCTCTAGACCAGAGGGCGAGAACCGGTGCTGAGAGTGAACTCCGGCGTCGTTGGCGGGATTGGGGCCCCAGGACCATCGGTGGTGGCATCCAGCTGGACAGCAGCAGCAGGAGATGAGGGCTGTGCCTCCTGCTGTTGCTTAGCTACAACTCCCAGCATGCCCAGCCAAAGAGCATGTGGAAGTTGTAGTTATGCAACAGCAGGAGGCACAACTACAACTCCTAGCATGACCTTTTGCTGTCTGTGCATGCTGGGAGTTGTAGTTATGCAACAGCTGGAGGCACATTTTTTTTCTATGGAAAAAGTGTGCCTCCATCTGTTGCATAACTACATCTCCCAGCATGCACAGACAGCCAAAGGTCATGCTGGGAGTTGTAGTTGTATCTCCAGCTGTTGCATAACTACAACTCCCAGCATGCCCTTCGGCTGTCAATGCATGCTGAGAGTTTTAGTATTGCAACAGCTGGAGGTACACTGGTGCGGAAACACTGAGTCTGTTACCTAACTCAGTGTTTCTCTAATAGTGTGCCTCCAACTGTTGCATAACTACAACTCCCAGCATGCACAGTTTGTCATTGCATGCTGGGAGTTGTAGTCTTACAACAGTTGGAGGTTTGCCCCCTCCCTCCCCATGTGTATGTACAGGGTACATTCACACTGTTGGGGGTTTACAGCAAGTTTCCCACTTCAAGTTTGAGCTGTGGCAAAACAGAAATGGTACCGATAAAAACTACAGACCTCAGAGTCCGGGACCAGATGGCTATACGTCTTAAATTTTATAAAACCCTTTTTCCTAGCCTGGCCCCCGTTATGCTTAAAGCTTTTAACTCTGTCTCCCCTTCACAGCCCATCCCAGCCTCTTCTACACTGGCCCACATTGTGGTCCTCCCAAAGCCCGGGAAGGATCCCCAGGTTTGCAGCAGCTATCGGCCTATCTCCCTTCTGAATATAGACCTGAAAATCTACTCCAAATTGTTGGCCACCCGTTTAAATTCTGTCCTTCCCAAATTGGTCCACCTGGATCAAGTGGGGTTTGTGTCGGGGAGGGAAGCTAGGGACAACACCATTAAGACTGTGGATATTATCCATTATGCCAAGTCTTCCGAGTTGCCCTTGATGATTCTTTCTCTAAACGCCGAAAAGGCATCTCCTGGTCCTCCCTGGCACAAACCTTACGTCATATTGGCTTAGGCCCAGTCTTTAGCGCCAAAGTCCTGGCACTTTATCACTCCCCCACGGCCAGTCTCAAAATCAATGGCGCCATGTCCTCTTCCTTCCGTATACGGAATGGAACTAGACAGGGATGTCCCCTATCCCCACTTCTGTACGTTCTGGTGATGGAGCATCTCTTAGCCTCTATTAGGTCGGACCCTGATATCCACGGTGTGGAGGTGGGCGGCCATGAACACAAATGCTCGGCCTTTGCCGATGATCTCTTGGTCTACTTAACGAATCCTATAGTATCTTTACCCAATCTTATGCGCAGACTACATGAGTTGTGAACATGGTCAAATTTTTTAATTCATTTTTCCAAATCAAAGGCTCTGAATGTTTCATTGCCGGGGCACATAGAAACCTCCCTTCGCTCTGCATTCCCTTTTACTTGGCCATCTGGGGGGATATCATACCTAGGGACCCGGATCTCATCTGACCTCTCCCAATTATGCTCTCTTAATTTCTCTCCTCTATTAGCTTGTTTCCATGCTGACTTGTCATCCTGGAATAAGAGGGAGTTCTCCTGGTTCGGCCGAATGAATATCTTAAAAATGACTTTAATGCCTCGTCTGTTGTACCTTTTGCAGACTTTGCCTATCCATGTCCCTGCCTCTTTTTGGCTCTCAGTGCGCAAATGCTTTGGCTTGTTCGTCTGGTCCTCTGGTCCATTCGCCTGAATCGTACCCTCCTTTCCAGACCTAAATTGTCAGGAGGGACTGGATTACCTGACTGTCGCCTATATATTTTGGCTTGTGTACATGCACGTGTTTTGGACTGGGCGCATAATCTGAATTCCAAACTGTGGGTACGGCTGGCCCAGGATTTTTCCCCGAGGTCCCTGGCTATTTTGCCCTGGACTTGGTCTCCCTCTTGACAGGACATGTTCTCGTCTTCCTTTTCTACGCGCCATACGTTAGTTTCCCTACATGGGGTCAGTGATGAGGAAGCCTTAATTGATAAATTGGGACCGCTCCTCCCTGTGTCAGGCAACCCGTCCTTCCCACCTGGCGACCCCTCAGGGGGGGACTTCTTTGGGGCTTCTTTGACAAACCCTCTTAGGGTTTGGTAAATTGTGTCTGCTGGGAGACTGAAAACGTTAGATGAGCTGCTCACCGATGGACCCTCTTCTAGACTGGCCCCGTTTGCTTACCTTCAATTGCAACATTTTTTCTCTTCACTTCCTCCTCAGGCTAATGTACACCGTGCGCTAACTCCATTTGAACGCCTTTGTCTTGCTCCCTCGTATCCTGGGCATGCCATTTCTCTAATATATGACCTGTTATTATCCGCTAGGACATGCTCCCTGCCGGCGTAATGTCGGGCCTGGGAATCCGAATTAGGTAAATCATTCTCTGATGAGGAATGGGCACGTTGCTTCCAATAAACCCATAAAGCGGTGATTGCCTCTAAATCTCAAGAAACATGCTACAAAATTCTGTCTAGGTGGTACTGAGTGCCCTCGCAATTGCATCTCTAGTATCCCTCTGTTCCCAGCTCGTGTTGGAGATGTGGCAATGCTGAGGGTATGATGTCGCACATATGGTGGGGTTGCCCGGTCCTCATGAGATTCTGGAGGGCGGTTCTTCAGGTGGTGGCTGAGGTCACTGGAGTGCAGGTTCCTCATACCCCGGAAGCTACCCTACTTTTTATGTTTCCCATGGCGCTAGCGAAATATAAACGGTCCTTAGTGAGACACCTATTGCAGGCTGCCAAATCAGTTATCCCTAGGAGTTGGAAGTCCCCTGACCGTCCTACTATTGAAGAATGGATGGCCGAAGTGGCACAAACCCGCCGCATGGAGGAATTACTGGCTGTCCTCTCTGAGGATGTTATGAGACTATGCGCCACTTGGCTCCTCTGGGGTGAAAATTGCTCTTCTGGAAGGTATAGGTCATTACCATAGGGAGTACCTGTTGTGTTTTTTTTTTTGTATTTCAAATTTGCTTGCCTTTTCAGTCCCTTACCCGCGTGTTTAGTGACAGGTTTTTGCTCTTTACTCACATCCAACGCTCTCTGCTGGTGATCGGTTCCGCGGCCTCTGACTGTGTTTCTTTATTCGTTTTTTAACCTTCTGCCATGCTGTTTTTCCTTTTTTGTGCTTTTTCACGTTTGCTTTCTTTCTTTCTGTGTTATTGCGTGTGTATGTGCCCTTCTTTTGCTCTCACCCTACTCATACTGGTGTTCGATACATGATGATACTCTGATAATGTATACTCGTGCATCTAGTGAACAGCTGACCCATTTGTTATTATCTTTAACTGGATTGTTGAGCAGTATGCTGGCTCGCTTTTATATCCTGAATGCGTTTTCTGTTCTTTATATATTTCATGCTATGCTATTTGTTTGATGCACGCATTTTCCATTGCACTTTTGTGGAACGATTGGTATCTTACTGTATTTTGTTGCCCCTCGCAGTCTCGGCCAACCCTGGCTGTCGGGCTTGTATATTGTTCACATGTTTATGTATATCTCTGTTCATTCTTTTCCGAAATAAAAACCCTTGAATTTGAAAATTAAAAAAAAAAAACTACAGACCTCGCATGCAAAAAAATAAGCTAAAAAAAATAAAGTAAGTTATGGGAGTCAGAAGATGACAATTTTAAACATGTGGTTCATGTATAAGTATTAAAATAAAACCTACATAAATTGGGTATCCTTGTAACTGTATCGTACTACAGAATAAAGAGAATGTGTCATGTTTACCAAAAAGTGCACTGCGTAGAAACGGAAGCCCCTAAAAGTTACAAAATGGAATTTTTTTTTTCACCCCTCCAAATAATATATATATATTTTTTTGTTTCGTCGCAGATTTTGTTATAAAATAAGCAGTCATTAAAAGGTACAATTGTTTTTTGAAGGAAAAAACGAAAATGCAAAAAAGGGGAAAATTGCATGGTCCTAAAGGCCAAAATGGGCTTCGTCCTTAAGGGGTTAAGCAGATTTGTAAATTACTTCTATTTAAAAATATTAATCCTTCCAGTATTATCAGCTGCTGTATGCTGCAGAAGAAGTTGTTTTGTTTTCTGTCTGACTACAGTGTCCTCTGCTGACAAATCTGTCCAGTGCAAGAGAGGTTTGCTAGGAAGTTTTGTTCCAGCTCTGGACAGTTCCTGAAGAGGTGTCAGCAGAGAGCATTGTGGTCAGACAGAAAATAATACAATTTCCTCTGCAGCATACAGAAGCTGACAAGTATTGAAGGTTTAATATTTTTAAATAGAAGTAATTTACAAATCTGTTTAACTTTTTGGCACCAGTTCATATAAAAAAAAAAATACTGTATTTATCGGCGTATAACACGCACTTTTTAGGCAAAAATGTTCTATGTGCGTGTTATACGCCGATACACCCCCAGGAAAGGCAGGGGGAGAGAGGCCGTCGCTGCCCGCTTCTCTCCCCCTGCCTTTCCTGGGGTCTAGAGCCCTGCTGCCGGCCCTTCTCTCCCCCTGGCTATCGGCGCCGCTGCCCGTTCTGTCCCCCTGACTATCGGTACCGGCGCCCCACTGCCGGCGCCGATAGCCAGGGGGAGAGGAGCGGCGCCGACAGCCAGGGGGAGAGAAGGGGCAGCGGCACCCATTGCCGGCGCCGCTGCTCCGTTGCCTCCCCCCATCCCCAGTGGCATAATTACCTGGGTCAGGTCCGCGCTGCTGCAGGCCTCCGGCGTGCGTCCCCTGCGTCGTTGCTATGCACGGCGCGGCGCACTGACGTCATGTGCAGCACATAGCAACGACGAAGGGGACGCACGCCGGAGGCCTGCAGCAGTGCGGACCCGACCCAGGTAATTATGCCACCGGGGATGGGGGGAGGCAATGGGGCAGCGGCGCCTGCAATGGGTGCCGCTGCCCCTTCTCTCCCCCTGGATGACGGCGCCACTTCTCTCCCCCTGGCTATCGGCGCCGGCAATGGGACGCCGGTACCGATAGTCGGGGACAGAACGGACAGCGGCGCCGATAGCCAGGGGGAGAGAAGGGCCGGCAGCAGGGCTCTAGACCCCAGGAAAGGCAGGGGGAGAGAAGCGGGCAGCGACGGCCTCTCTCCCCCTGCCTTTCCTGGGGGTGTATCGGGGTATAAACGCGCACACACGCACTCTCATTTTACCATGGATATTTGGGTAAAAAACTTTTTTTACCCAAATATCCTTGGTAAAATGAGGGTGCGTGTTATAGGCCGGTGCGTGGTATACCCCGATAAATACGGATTTTCTTTCCACCAGAGTACCACTTTAAGAGAAAAATGACCAATAATTTTAAAGTACAATGTGTCATGAATAAGCTATCTCACAATCTCTTTGATCCGTAAAAGCATTCCAAAGTTATTACCTCATAAAGAGACACAGGTTAGATTTAAAAAATTGGGCTTGGTCATTTAGGTACTTATCAGCTGCTGTATATTCTCTCTAGACACTTCTGTCCATGTCAGGAACTGTCCGGAGTAGGAGAGGTTTGCTATGGGTATTTGCTCCTGCCCTGGACAGTTCCTGAAATGGACAGAGGTGTCAGCAGAGAGCACTGTGGTCAGACAGAAAATAATAACTCCACTTCCTCTGTAGTATACAGCAGCTGATAAGTACTGGAAGGATTAGGATTTTTTAAATAGAAATAATTTCCAAATCTCTAACTTTCTGCAGGCAGTTGATATGAAAAAGAATTTATTTTGATCTGTTTGATCTCCCATATTTTTCTCTCCCTTTGCGTTGGAAACTGTCCCATTAAAGGGGTACTCCACTGGAAGAATTTTTTTTTTTAAATCAACTGGTGCCAGAAAGTTAAAAAGATTTGTAAATTACTTCTATTTAAAAATCTTAATCCTTCCAGTACTTAACAGCTGTTATATGCTCCACATGAAGTTATTTTCTTTTTGAATTTCCTTTCTGTCTGACCACAGTGCTCTCTGCTGACACCTCTGTCCATTTTAGGAACTGTCAAGAGCAGGAGAGGTTTGCTATGGGGGATCTGCTTCTACTCTGGACAGTTCCTAAAATGGACAGAGGTGTCAGCAGAGAGCACTGTGGTCAGACATAAAGGAAATTCAAAAAGAAAAGAACTTCCTGTGGAGTATATAACAGCTGATAAGTACTTGAAGGATTAAGATTTTTAAATAGAAGTAATTTACAAATCTGTTTAACTTTCTGGCACCAGTTGATTTAGAATTTATTTTTCCCACTGGAGTACCCCTTTAATACAGTGAGTTTGATATGCACATGTTTTACACCTTTTTTTTGGAGACGGGTGAGGTGCCATTTTGTGCATTTTTGTTTAGGGCACTTCTTACTATTATTTGCTTGAGGATGGGAGGCTATCAGAAGGCCATTATGGTGGTCGGTCATCTGTGTGTAGTGTTTGAAGTTCCTTTGATATTTTGCGCAAAACCTCCACTTGGGGGTGGTAGGTGACCACCAGTGGTACAAGGTTCCCTGTGTGATGTTCCTTATACCTCAGCAGTTCTTTCCTGGAAATGTTGGTTGCTTTTCTTACCTGATCCTGGAACTGTAGCCCTGGTTTATGAAGTCTTTAATATAATTAGGACATCATCTATGTAGCAAAAGTAGAGGTTTTGTTCTGCATCTGGACAGGAAGTCCGCTTTCAGTTTTGCCATAAAGCGGTTAGCATACTGTGGTGCCATTTGACTGCCCATAGCAGTCCCCATCTTCTGTAGGTAGAGGTCCTGTCCAAATCTGAAGTAATTATGGGCGAGGATAAAGTGGATGAGTTGTGTTGTTGGTTCAGTGTCCATGTTATTTTGTGTGTTACTGTTATGCTGCTATGCCATCCCTGTAAAAAGGTAAGAGTATGCCCAGTTATGTTTCTCATATATATAAATGGGACAACTGCTGTCTATTGTTGCCTATGTCCATGGGGTTTTCTGTTAAGCATACGTGTCAATGCTGTTAAACACTGCTTAGACAAGATTGCAGCCCCCAAAATAATGAAATACAAAAAAGACTAGAAAAAGGTATCTGGATCTTGAGGGTTAAAAAAAAAAAAAAAAAAAAAAAAAGCCCTATATTCACTTCATGGAGGAGCCCCCCTCCTCCATGAAGTGAATATAGGGCTTTTTTTTTTTTTTTTTTTTTTTTTTAACCCTCAAGATCCAGATACCTTTTTCTAGTCTTTTTTGTATTTCATTATTTTGGGGGCTGCAATCTTGTCTAAGCAGTGTTTAACAGCATTGACACGTATGCTTAACAGAAAACCCCATGGACATAGGCAACAATAGACAGCAGTTGTGAGAATGAGCCGGCAGAGTGCCCGTCTAATAGAACTGACTAGATCATGTTTATGATATTGTACATGCCAGCTGCATGTATACAAGATTAAAGGAGATCCCTGGCAAAAATTAACTTATCCCCTATCCATAGGATAAGAGAAAAGTAGCTGATCGCGGGGAGTCCAGCTGCTTAGGACTTTCGGATAGGACCTGGTGCTCAGCGAGGAGCGTGTGCTGCAGATGGCATTTGCTTGGGCATCCTGCGGATAGGGGTAAAGTTAAGGGGGTACTATGGTGAAAAACTATTTTTCTGGTGCCAGAATGTTAAACAGATTTGTAAATAACTTCTATTTAAAAATCTTAATCCTTCCAGTTCTTATCAGCTGCTGTATGCTCCACAGGAAGTTCTTCTCTTTTATAATTTCTTTTTTGTCTGACCCCAGTTCTTTCTGCTGACACCTCTGTCTCAGGAACTGTTAAGAGCAGGAGCAAATCCCCATAGCAAACCTATGCTGCACTTGACAGTTCCTGAGACAGACAGACAGGTGTCAGCAGAGAGCACTGTGGTCAGACAGAAAATAATTATAAAAAGAAAATAACTTCCTCTGGAGCATACAGTAGCTGATAAGAACTGGAAGGATTAAGATTTTTAAATAGAAGCAATTTACAAATCTGTTTAACAATTTGGCACCAGAAAAATTGCTTTTCACCAGGGTACCCCTTTAAATTTTCGCTGGAGTACTCTTTTACATGCAGTAAATAAAAAACAAAGCAATACAAAGGTGTCCATAGCCTTTAATAACATCCTATTGACCTTTTGCAGAGGAAATTTGGGGAGAGGAGTTTGGACACCAGAAAAAGAATTGGTGGAGCTGACATTGCCTGCGGTAGGTACTTTTAAGAGACTAGTGGGTAGTAACCCATCACGGATCTCATTAATTCTTGTGACCATTTCTACTTGTCAGTGTCATACTTTTGATCAGCAAGAGTAACCTTTAACTCTTACTTCCATATGCAGGGCAAGTTTTGGCAGACCATGGGGTTCACAGAGGGGGGACGACAGTGTCTGCTGCCTGAGGAAGCAGTCTATTTACTTGAGTGTGTAAGTCTTCATTACGTAAAATCTATAAACTGGTAATCCAGATTTAAAGGGGTACTCTGGTGGTAGACAAATGTTTTCTAATCAACTGCTTCCAGAATGTTAAAAAAGATTTGTAAGTTACATCTATTTAAAAATCTTAAGCCCTTCACTACTTATCAGCTGCTGTATACCACAGAGAAAGTTGTGTAGTCCTTTCCAGTCTGACAACAGTGCTCTCTGCTAACACCTCTGTCCGTGTCAGGAACTATCCAGAGTAGAAGCTAATCCCCATAGCAAACCTCTCCTGCTCTGGACATTTCCTGACACGGACAGAGGTTTCAGCAGAGGGTACTGTGGTCAGACTGGAAAGAACTACACAACTTTCTCTGTAGCATACAGCAGCTCATAAGTACAGGAAGGCTAAAGATTGTTAAATAGAAGTAACTTACAAATATGTTTAACTTTCTGGCACTAGTTGATTTGAAAGCTTTTTTTTTTTTTTCCACTGGAGTACCCCTTTAAGGAAAGAGAAAAAAAACAGACTTTGGTCTAAATAGCAAACAATCACAGCACATGTTAGTGGTTTCCAAAAAAGTTTTTTAAATTGTGCATAGGACAAATAATATACCGTTCTGACACAAATTTAAAATGGATTTATTCCTAAAAAATTACATGTAGTCTCAGGTGAGTAGTAGCACTTATCAACACGTTCATACTGAACTCTTTAAGAAGTGCATATCAGGGGGCGTGGCCTGCATGGGGAGCTAAGCGGACGCGTGGCTGCCGAGCTCCCGCTCACCCTGTGAATTACCCTGCTATAATTTCCCCCTGACCCACGGAACTGCTTGCCTGGGGGTCCCTCCGGACGCAGGAGACCCTGGTGAATCCAGCAGTGCTGGCTGGCGGCGTCGGTGGCGTTCCGGTGCTGGCGGCGGGGCCTGCTGTCTTGAGTGGTCCGGGCTGCTGAGGATAGAGAGTGACGGTGGAGAGAGTGGCGGCCTCTGTGGCAGAGTGGTGAGGTCCGGAGGTGAAGGTGTGGTGCCCTGGGGTGTCCTGGTGGCTTCTGCGGGCCCCGAGAGTCCTCCCGTGTTCCCTTGAATTGCGGCCGCCATTACTGGCCTTCGTCGGCGGGGCCTCATCTTGGGCCTGGTCACCTGGGCAACCCTGCTTTGAGAGTTACAGAGAGAGAGAGAGACCTTAGAACCGGCACTTCTCCTGGCTGCATATACATAGGGTGGCTGGGGGCTGGTGCCTCCCTGGACTGGTACTGTGAGCACCATCTTATAATACATCTGGCCCTGGGACTGCGCCTTCTTTCCTTCCAAGGCTTGCTGGGTCTTGTAGTGGGCTGTGAATTGCCTCACTGACTCTGTGGCTGCTCTATTAACACCCTCTGTGCTGCACTGTCTTCCAGTCTGCTTGTGCTCTGATACCCTCGGATGTGTCCCTGCTACTGCTGCCTTTAGTGTGGTGGTATTTTTTGCTATCTTACAGGGAGAGGTGTGCTCTGAAGGAAAATGCAGGGTTTCTCCCTCCTGATGCCCTACTTTGCTCATACTCATCCGGTGGGTGCCGGCATCCCGCCATGGCAGGCTCCAGGGGCAAATCCAAGCGCAACAAGTCTGAAGTTGAAGTGTTTCTTCCTGCTATGGACGATGATGCTTCTTCAGATGGTAGCGGCTAACGCGGCTAAATCCTTAAGTCAATTTTCCAGATCTGCGGAGCAGTCGGGCAGCACCTTGCCCCTCCAGGCTGGGTTCGGGGCGGACGGGCCCTCGGAGCCGCCGTTCCGTCCTTCTTCCGATCGGATGCAATATGATGGGACTCTTATGGACCTCCGCTTTGCTGAAATTCTGTCCACCTTCTCCTGTCATACTTCTATAATTACTAAAGTGGATGAACTGAGACAGGTATTCGTTATTCTGGGCCATGAGACTCAAAAGTTGAGGGAGCGCACTACAGAGGTGGAGAACAGGGTCTCTACGGTTGAGGATACCCTCTGCCCTATTCCCCAGCAAATTTTTAGAATCCTGGCTGAAGGAGATTCTCCCTGCGGATACCTTCTCTCCTTTCTTCGCTGTGGAGCGGGCCCATATGGTCCCTGCCAGACCTCCTGGGCCCGGGGGGCCTCCTCGGCCATTTCTAGCTCAGATTCTTCATGTTAAAGACAGAGACACTATCCTGAGAGCTGTGCAGATCAAATTAGAGGTATGTACTCTTTGGTGACAGTAAAGAGTCTCTTTCTATCCGGACTTCTCTGTGGAGTAGAAAACAGCGCACCCAGTTTACAGAAGTTCGGGCCAAACTCTGTTCCAAGGGATATTGCTACGCCATGTTGTACCCGGCTCGGCTGAGGGTGGTGGATGTATGCACTGCCAATTTCTTCCTCAACTGCGGAGGTGCTGCAGTGGGCAGAGGCTGCCCCCAGAGTGGCTGGGCCACCAGATTGATGCTCCTGATGGACTGCCTGCTCTCTTAGTTAGCTAGCTTATAGGCTGCAAGTGTTAGTTGTCCGAGGTTCGACTTCCCCTAGGTATTCCCGGGTTAGTGAGTCAGGGGTATAGTTTTTTGGTTTACTGGGGGGGCGGGAGGTGGTGGATGGTGGATTGTAAGTAGCTCCTGCACCCGCCTTTTATGATTTTCTAGTTTGGGGTATAGGTCAGCACTGGTTTAGTTAGTGTGAGACAGGGTTGTTTAAGGGATGTTTTGCTGTTTCTATCTGTTTATGATATTTAGTGGTGTTTTGTCTTTGTTGTCCGTCCGTGTTGTCTGTGTGTCTGTGGTGTGCATGAGAGCTCCTTCGTTTGCGGGGTACCTTTTCAGTGGGGTAGGCCCTAATAACGCTACATCTTGGGTTTCATGATGGGGTCCCTTATGGTTTTCAGTTGGAATGTCCGTGGCCGGAACTCCAAGTTTAAGAGGGCGCTGTGCCTGGATTTTGTTAAGAGACACTCCCCACATATGATTTGTCTGCAGGAAACTCTCCTTATGGGTCAGAAGGTTGTGGCCCTAAAGAGGGCGTGGGTTGCGAAGGGTTACCACTCCTCCTACTCATCCTTGGCTAGAGGGGTCTCAGTCCTTGTCTCTAAGTCCCTCCCCTTGATAATTTCCCAGGTTTCCTGTGACCACTTTGGTAGGTATGTGATATTACACTGTGCGTTGTCCTCCTTTTTGCTTTAACCTTGTCTCTTTGTATGTACCTCCTGCCATTCATGTGACCATCCTGGATCTGATTGTGGATTGGTGGATTTCCTTCCCTACTGACCCTGTTCTTTTTATAGGAGACTTCAATGTTGTTCCTGACCCCTGGCTCGATCGCACCAGTGCCGTGGTCCCCGGATCATCTGCATTAGCTTCTTGGCGTCTCGGGTTGGGCCTTACTGACCTATGGAGATGGAAATACTCGGATGACTCCATCTTATCTTACTACTCCTCGGTGCATCAGACCCTCTCCCGAATTGACCTCGCATTTGCTTCGGCTGACCTACTGCCGACGGTGAGTGAGGTGTGCTATACTAGTAGAGGGATCTCAGACCATTCTGCCTTAATAGTTACCTTGTCCCTAGGTCCTAGGCCCTCCTCACATTTGTGGAGAATGCATCCTGGGTGGCTTCAGGCGGATAAAATATAGTCTGCCTTGGAGACTGCTCACTCTGACTATTGGGCCCATAATGCCTCCCACCCAGATGTCCTCATCCAGTGGGATGCTTACAAAGCCACGGTTAGGGGAGCATTTATGGTGGGGGTAGCAGGCAGGAGGGCATTATTGGGAGCCCGGGAACGGGCGTAACAGTCTGAAATAGGGGTTCTCAAGGCAGCGGTGGTGAGGGACCCTACTCCGGAGGCTGAGAGGGAGTGGGCTAGGGCTCAGAGATCTCTTTTGATTGTCCAGAAAGATCGGGTTTATTTGAAACTAGCAATGAGGGAGGCAGATATATTTGAATTTTGGGATAAGAATGGTAAACTTTTGGCCTATCTGTCTAGGGAAAGCTGCCCTGTGGCTTCCATCCCCTGTGAACGCGGGAGGGATGGGTCCCTTAGCTCTGACCCGTCAGTCATTAATGAGGTATTCCATTCCTTCTATAGCTCCTTTATACTCCTCCTCCTCTGGGGCGTCCCCTGAGACTATAATGTCCTTCTTGAGAGAACTTCCTCTTGTCCCACTGACTTCGCTCCAATCCAGTTGAGGTGTCCAGGGTTATCAAAGACTTACCCTCGGGGAAGACTCCGGGACTACTGCCCAAGCCTGGTAAGGATCCGACATTGCCGGACTCTTATCGCCCCATTTCCCTCCTTAATGTAGATATCAAAATTCTGGCAGAGGTCCTAGCGAACAGGCTTAGGGGGGTCATTTCCTCTGTAGTTCATCCTGACCAGACTGGGTTCATGCCCGGGAGAGCGACTGATGTAAACGGGAAAAGACTCTAGCTTA
The DNA here is from genome assembly GCF_029499605.1 of Hyla sarda. Classification (NCBI taxonomy): domain Eukaryota; kingdom Metazoa; phylum Chordata; class Amphibia; order Anura; family Hylidae; genus Hyla; species Hyla sarda. Next base: position 42,738,074 of record NC_079201.1, read on the forward strand.
ACATTTCCGCAGCGGAGTAGGATGGATCCCCTGGTTATATGCTCAGCCTGGATGTCTATAAGGTCTTTGATTCCGTTGAGTGACACTATATTTGGTGCCTAATGTGACCTTTCCGCTTCGGACCTGTTTCCGTTGCTGTATGACTCCCCTAGGGCCGGTGAACGCACTAATTTGGAGATCCCCTAGTTGTTCCAGTTGGGCAGGGGTGCCCCCTCTGACCCTTTTTATTTACTTTACCTGTTGAGCCCCTGGAAGCAGCAGTTTGCTTCTCTATTTCTATTAAAAGGATCACTAGGGTTTCCCTGGCCGAGAAGATTTCTTTATATGCAGACTAGGGCTGCACGATATATCGCAAAACCTATCGAAACACGATTTTTGCTTTTTGCGATATAGCGATACGCCCCCCCCCCGGGAAAACATGCGATTATCTGCTCGGGCGGGCTCCTGCCTGCGTGTTATATGCCGATAAATCGTCTGGTCACTGATTTAAAGCGGCCGCAGTAGCGGCTGCTTGTGAATTATAAGCAGCCCGTCAGCAGCCACTTTAAATCAGTGACCAGCGGTGGCTCCTCCCCGGCGTGCTTTTAATTTTCCTTACCTCCCCTCCATCATCATTCCCCCTTTTCCCCTGCTTTTTATAGTTTATTTTCCTTACCTGGCTGCGCTTCGGCAGGCCAGGTCAGATGGCGGGTCTTGCGGGCTGTGTGGTCATGTAGCAGATGAATGAAGTCCTCTCCCGGCTCCTCTGCGCAGCATCAGTGACGTCACTTTTCATTTCCTGGAGCCGCCGCGAGTCAGAGTTCGGAGTGCGGTGACTGCAGGAAATGAAAAGTTATGTTACTGATGCCGTGCAGAGGAGCCGGGAGAGGATGTCACTCATCTGTTTCACTGACCACACAGCCCGCAACGCCCGGTGCCTGACCTGGCCTGCCGACGCGCAGCCTAGTAAGGAAAGTTAAAAAAATATATAAAAAGCAGGGGAAAAGGGGGAAGTGATGAGGGAGGGGGGAGGTAGCGAAAATAAAAAAAATAAAAAGCAGGGGAAAAGGGGGAATGATGAGGGAAGGGGAAGGTAGGGAAAATAAAAAATATAAAAAGCAGGGGAAAAGGGGGAATGATGAGGGAGGTAGGGAAACAAAAATAAAAAATATTATATATAGCAGGGGGGAAGTGATGAGGGAGGGGGTAGGTAGGGAAAATAAAAAAATATATATAAAAAGCAGGGGAAAAGGGGGAATGATGAGGGAGGGGGGAGGTAGGGAAAATAAAAAAAATATATAAAAAGCAGGGGAAAGGGGGGGATGATGAGGGAGGGGGGAGGTAGGGAAACAAAAATAAAAAATTATTTCCCTACCTCCCCCTCCCTCATCATTCCCCCTTTTCCCCTGCTTTTTATATTTTTTATTTTCCCCACCTCCCCCCTCCTTCATCAGGTGTTCCTCTCAATGACGGCGCTGGTCCAGGGATGAATGAAATTATTTTATTATATACAGTGCAACGCTGATGAAGGGGGGAATGTGACAGGGGGGAAGAATGTGACGGGGGGGGGGGGCGGGGAATTGACAAGGGGGAGATGTGAAATGGGCGGTGGGCATAAAATGAGTAGGTACATGTGAAATGGGGGCGATTGGACATGAAATGGGAGGGATTTCACCATTTTTGTTATATCGCATCGCATATCGAAATCGCACGTTTTCCCCATATCGTGCAGCCCTAATGCATACGATACCTTAGTGTACATTGCTGATGTTTGGGACTCCCTGGACACTCTATTTTGTCTGTTAGAGAAATCTGGGGAGGTCTCGGGTCTTGTATAAAGAGACGTAGTTGTTGATCAACTGGGTCCACGTCTTCCCCAATGTATAACTTAATCATCCAGCATAATCACAAATATATACGGCAAATACTATGTGCCAGGGATGTACATACCGTATTTATCGGGGTATACCACGCACCGGCCTATAACACGCACCCTCATTTTACCACGGATATTTGGGTAAAAAAAGTTTTTTACCCAAATATCCATGAAAAAATGAGGGTGCGTGTGTGCGCGTGTATACCCCGATATACCCCCAGGAAAGGCAGGGGGAGAGAGGCCGTCGCTGCCCGCTTCTCTCCCCCTGCCTTTCCTGGGGTCTAGAGCGCTGCTGTCGGCCCTTTTCACCCCCTGGTTATCGGCGCTGCTGCCCGTTCTGTCCCCCTGACTATCGGTGCCTCCGTCGTGCGTCCCCGGCGTCATTGCTATGCACGGCGCGGCGCATGACGTCAGAGCGCCGTGCCGTTCAGCGCATAGCAATGACGCCGGGGACGCACGACGGAGGCCTGGAGCAGCGGAGCAGCGCGGACCGGACTCAGGTAATTATGCCACCGGGGATGGGGGGAGGCAACGGGGCAGCGGCGCCGGCAATGGGTGCCGCTGCCCCTTCTCTCCCCCTGGCTGTCGGCGCCGCTTCTCTCTCCCTGGCTATCGGTGCCGGCACCGATAGTCAGGGGGACAGAACGGGCAGCGGCGCCGATAACCAGGGGGTGAAAAGGGCCGACAGCAGCGCTCTAGACCCCAGGAAAGGCAGGGGGAGAGAAGCGGGCAGCGACGGCCTCTCTCCCCCTGCCTTTCCTGGGGGTGTATCGGCGTATAACACGCACACAGACTTTAGGCTAAAAATTTTAGCCTAAAAAGTGCGTGTTATACGCCGATAAATACGGTATTTTAAACTTAGCTTTTAATTTATCAAAAATACTAAAAAAAGATATATTAGTGTTTAGTGATGTATAAATGATATTTGTTAGATCACTTGTATCATTGGTCTACACTGGCCTCTGCAGGGCCCAGCCTGTCCAGTGCAACCAATCACCCTAGGCGTCACATGCACACCACAAGGTGATAATAGTTTTAAACCACAACGCGTTTCTACCTGCTGGTACTGAGCAGGTGTCCTCAGGAGGTATAGAAAGTGATCAAGTAAAAAATTTGCTAGAGGATTGTTGTATCCCTACTAGCTCCACAATTACAGCTAAAAGAAAATTCTAGCTCAATGATCAGACCACTATCATGATAGACAATAATACCACATAAGTTGACATGGGTGCCTGTAAAAAAGAATATTTCTTCTATCCCTACAGTATTTGCTCATTCGGAGCTTATACAGCTTAAAAACCTGTGGGGAGAAATAATATAGGCTTTCCCTAGTAGTCACACGTGGTATACAGTTGCGGTCTGGGGCAATCTGCCTCCGTGATCTCCACCTGCAAAAAAGAATGAGGGTATCGATGTTGAACATATTCCCTGTGGAGAGATAGACCAGTACTGTGTTCTAACAGACTGTATGCAACTCACGGTTAGTTGTAAGCAGAGTGCTTAGACACGTCCCCGCTCTCCGCTGGGTGCCGGAAGTGTCCGGACACACTCACCTGATGCGGTGAGATGTGGCGTCTGTCGTCACTTCCGCCGGCAGAGCTGCTTTATTCAGAGCGGCGCGCACCGCCCTCTGTGACGCAACCAGATGGGCGTGCATAACCATTGTAAACAAATACACGCCGCGCTGACACCAATGAAAGCAGATGCGGGGAGTGACAGTTAAATTAACAAGTGATGTTAGTAAATCCCATTCGGCGGATCCCAACATTGGTATATCACTATATTAGATCAGGTATACTGCATAGTAGGGACTTGAATCAATAGATTAAGGGCAAGTTGATAAATAATGGCTCACTATTTGTACCTGTGAGTGCTAGAGAGCTCATTATATTCTAATGAGGTGTGTCAAAAGAGTAATGTTTGATTATGTTGTTAGATAAGATATTGGGGATCAGCCAGATCACGCACCAAAACTGTATTTGTAATTATTTTGTTCAGAGTGTAATTATACAAGCGACATGGTGGGGATGGACAGCCCTATGAGGATGTTGACAGTGGTTAATGGGGCCCTAGGGAACCTATCCTTTCCCTATTACACCCTATAGAATTGAACCTAGGCCTAGGCGGGGGGGGGGCCGCCCTAAAAAGGTGCCTTCTGTCCTTCCTAATGGGTTACAGGCAGTGTTTGGCTTCAAATACTTGGGAGTGGAGGTGCCCCCTATCAATTCTGAGTTTATGGCCCTTAATTTGGATCCCCTTCTTAATACTACACTTACTCGGTTACATGCATGGGACTCATTGCCCTCGGCTGGCAGAGTTAATATTTTTAAAATTATCTTTCTCCCCAAATTCCTCTACCTCTTTCACTTGTCCCCCCACAAGGTTTTTTTGTTAAGCTTAACCAAGCTTTGAGATCCTTCTACTGGCATAATAAACCTACGAGGTTGGGACTGGCTCTGCTCCAGGCGCCTAAGTCGAGGGGGAGGGGGGGGACTAGCCGCCCCTAATATGCATAATTATTTTCTAGCTTTGCAGCTTGTGTACGTGGCCTGGTGGATTGACCTGGACCTTTCTAATACCTTCACGGCTTTGGCGGGGGCTCTCCTGGGTTCTTATGAGACTCTGACTAACACGTTATACAGGTATGTTCCATCTCTCTCTTTGCCGGCCCCTATTAAGACGGTGGCTGCAGTTTGGTCGGTGGTTACCGGACGTTTTCCTCAGCCGGTCGTTTCTCTGAGAGCACCCCTGTGGGGTAATCCACATTTGGAACACCAAAGTTGGAGGCAGCCGGCTTTTGGAGCTCCCGGGGAATCAGATTTGCCATGCACCTGTTTGGAGAGGACTGTGTCTTCCCTTCCTTTGCTGAGGTTAGAGAGCATTTTTATGTCCCTCAGGATGCCCTCTTCAGGTATCTTCAGTTGCGACATGCGGTCTCTGCGCAGTTTGGTTCCCTGGAGTCTACCCCTTTGTTTAATGAATTGGAATTGCTCCTGGGGACCACCGACCTGGCAAAGCCTCTCACTCAGAGTTATGCCTTACTGCAATCGGTGGGTCCGGACCCGTTTGCTATGGCACGGTTGAAGTGGGTGGAGGATATTCCCAGTCACTCAGAGGATATATGGAGAGAGGTTGTCAAAATGTATTAGTTAGTGCTCGGGATATGCTTATTCAATCCAGGTTTATTCTCCGTTTGTATTATACTCCAGTTAGACTTCATCGGATGGGGGTCTCGGGGTCGGATATCTGTTTAAGGTGTGGGAGTGAGAGGGGCATCTTCTTACATGCGGTTTGGACTTGTTCCTCTGTTGTGCCCTTTTGGAAGGAGGATGTGATGTTCTTGTCGGATCACTTAGAATTCCCCTTTGTTTTAATGCCAGAGGTAGGTTTGTTGGGAGTTGTTAATGGGTTGGTGATGGGCTCTTATAGGCGCGTTTTGATCCGTTTCCTTTTGTTTTGTGCCCATAATGTTATAGTGATGGCATGGAAGGATGTGTCCTCACCCCCTCTGGCCCGGTGGATTGCCCTAGTTAATAAATATGTCCCACTGTACCATGCCCAATACGTTAGTAGGAAGTGTCCTAAGAAATTTGACAAGGTCTGGACTCCGTGGTTGTTGCTAGATGTCTCTACTGATCCGCCTGTTCGGGGGGGTCTTTCAATCATAAAGTGACTAAAGGGGAACCGGGGAGCTCCTAGGGCAGTGGTCTTGAACCTGCGTACCTCCAGGTGTTTCAAAACTACAACTCCCAGCATGACTGGGAGTTGTAGTTTTGCAACATCTGGAGGTCCACAGGTTGAACACCACTGTCCTAGGGTATGCTTGGATGTATGTGTGTGTGCATGGTAATGTCTATCTGTTTTCTTTATGTAGTTCTGGGTGGGCCTCCCTTCCCTCGATTGCTCATACTTGTTAGTTACTTATTACGGTTCTTGTGGCATGACATGCTGGGAGCGGTGGGGAGGGTCTGTTAACTTGTTATTTGATTGTTGTGCCAGTTGTTTAAAAACCAATAAAAATATGTTTAAAAAAAAAAAAAAAGTGCATATCAATTGTAAATTTGGGGAAGCACCAGAGCAAAATATTATTTGTCCTATGCACTATAGCTGATTGCCGAGATCTCGAGGAGATAGAGTTGTTCCAGGGCTGCTGACCTGCCTTAATGAGATTCTGATAAAGATGTTGAGCTCTTAGCATAACCAACTTTGGTGAGCGTAACCGCTTTCTACTAATTAATCCCTTTTTGCAATTGGGTAATTCAATAGGATGGTCTTTCTCTTTTTCTCTAATTAAAGGGGTTCTCCGGTGCTTGACATCTCATCCCCTATCCAAAGGATAGGGGATAAGATGCCTGATCACGGGAGTCCCGCCGCTGGGGCCCCCTGGGATCTTGCACGCCACAGCTATCACGCCCCCTCCCGTAGGCTTGCATTGAGGGCGGAGCGTGACTGCACACGGGGGCGGAGGCGTGATGTCACACGCCGCCGGCCTTGTGGTCGTCGGTAATCGGACCCGGAGCGAACACGCTCCGGGGACTGATTACAAACGGGGTGCGGCGTGCAAGATCCCGGGGGTCCCCAGCGGCGGGACTCCCGCGATCAGGCATCTTATCCCCTATCCTTTCAAGTTAAATTGTTAGGCTTCTAATTTAATTTTAAATGTTAATTAAAAACAAAAAAATGCTGTCAAAATAAAGTAGACCTCTGAAAGTTTCATAAGCTATTTGGTCAGTATGTATAAATATATCCAACCTATTAGTGTTAAAATAGCAAAAAATCGTAATTTGTTATTAAATTTCATGATTTTTTGCATTGTAAAAAAATAAACTACAAATAATATCGGCTTACTTTTACTATGTACATGAAGGACAACTTGTGACAAAAAAACAATGTCAGAATTATCGTGATTGGCAAAACGTTACCAGAGTTATTCTCTAATAAAGACAGACATCCCCGATTTGAAAAAAACAGGCCTGGTCTTTCAGGGGCGTATAAGTTTATTTGGGCTGGTCCTTAAGGGGTAAAACTAAATGAAAACAAGGCCTATTGGAGATCTATCTATCTATATCTATCTAAACACGCTGATAGGAGTCACATTGTCATTGTTATTGGTAACTTAGACTTTCTTACAGTTTTCATAGTGCTTTCTAATCTCATCACGTTATATTTCATAGGTCAGAACACAACTATGTCTTGTTTATCCTGTAAGTGACCTTTGTTTATCTGTTTAGGGAACTATACAGATATTTTACAGGCATCTTCCACTGTCTGTCCAGGAGGCTTATGGCAGACTGCTCTCCTGTAGTTCATTCAGTCTTTTACAATACCAGGTAATACACACTTAATTTCATGACCATTTTACAGTATTTCTCTTCTCTGCTATTAATCCCTTTTATTTCATTTTTTTTAACAGGTATATAGCCACTTGAAAAGATTTGGCTACATTGTCACCCGCTTTGACCCAAGGTGCGAATGCTTAGCCTTTTTAACGTTAACTATTGTGATTCTTTCCGTTGATGTCATAAACTTGCAGGATACATGTATTCTGCTTGCATGAATGTTTAGGTTGCTACAGTGCAGAATAGTTTAGAAGGAATAGCAACTTGGATGCAACTTGAATGTTCAACTAGAATAGTAATTTGTTAACCTAAAGGTAGAGAAATAAACCTGACAACTTTAAAGGGAATCTGTCAGCTCTGTACAAGGTATATAGTTTGAGATTGTAAAAAAAAAAAAAAAAAAAAGAGTCCATCAAGTTCAACCTGTGTCCTTTGCTGGGTTGATCCAAAGGAAGGCAACAAAAGAGAAAAAAAAAAACCTTATGAGGCTGATGCCAGATGCCCCATACCATTGGAAAAAAATCCTTCCTGACTACAAATTTGGCAGTCAGAATAAAAATGAGTAGGCTTTAACTGCTCACTGCACTCCTTGAGGGGTGTAGTTTTCAAAATGGGGTCCCTATTGGGGGATTTTGCTGTCCTGGCACCATGGGGGCTTTGTAAACGCGACATGGTCTCTGACATCCATTCCAGCATAATTGTCTCTCTAAAAGCCCAAGGATGTTTCTTCCCTTCTGAGTCCTGCCGTGAACCTGCACAGCACTTGAAAGACAAGAATTAGGGGTTACCAGCATTTTAGTGTAAAAAATTAAATTTTTCATTTTCAGGCCCCTGTTCCAAAAGTCTGTCAAACACCACCCTTTTTAAAACATTTCTGAGGATTGTAGTTTCCAAAATATGGTCACTTTTAGGGAATTTATCATGTACGCCCCCCCTCCCCCTAAGCTCCTGCAAACATGAAATGATTCTGGAAAATGACCAAACTCAAAAGAAGGCCTTAAAGTCTGAGGCCTATGGTTGACTCGTATAGCATACTAAGCATATTCTACCGGAATTTGCAATACAGGAATTGCGCGAAATTGCGGAAATTTGGCGATCTAAACAAATGTTTTCTAAGCACAGTTTGCATGCATGGAGTGTTAGTTTCTTGGTAATACTTTTTATTTTAATCTTTATAACTTTCCTGTCTACAAGATGGCCTACACTGGAATCGGGCCATTAAGCCATGAGCTTGGAACTCTTTAAAGAGAATTTGTCATCTCCATACCAGATATGGAGATGCTGATTACAGCAGATAGGTGCTTAACCCCTTAAGGACTCAGCCCATTTTGGCCTTAAAGGGGTAGTCCAGTGGTGAATAACTTATCCCCTATCCTAAGGATAGGGGATAAGTTTGAGATCGCGGGGGGTCCGACCGCTGGGGCCCCCTGCGATCTCTCTGTACGGGGCCCCGGCTCTCCGCCCAGATAGTGGGTGTTGACCCCCGCACGAAGCGGCGGCCGACACGCCCCCTCAATACATCTCAATGGCCGAGCCGGAGATTGCCGAAGGCAGCGCTTCGGCTCTGCCATAGAGTTGTATTGAGGGGGCGTGTCGGCCGCCGCCTCGTGCGGAGGTCGACACGCCCCCATCCTGCGGGTTGTCGGGGCTCCTTACAGGAGATCGCAGGGGGCCCCAGCGGTCGGACCCCGCGCGATCTGCAACTTATCCACTGAGTCACCACTGGACTACTCCTTTAAGGACTCGGACAATTAAATTTTTACGTTTTCGTTTTTTCCTCCTCGCCTTCTAAAAATCATATCTCTTTTTATATTTTCATCACCAGACTAGTATGAGGGCTTGTTTTTTGCATGACCAGTTGTACTTTGTAATGACATCACTCATTACATCATAAAATGTATGGCGCAACCAAAAAACACTATTTTTGTGGGGAAATTAAAAAGAAAAATGCAATTTTGCTAATTTTGGAAGGTTTCGTTTTCCCGCCGTAAAATTTACGGTAAAAATGACATGTGTTCTTTATTCTGAGGGTCAATACGATTAAAATGATACCCATTATTATATACTTTTATATTATTGTTGTGCTTAAAAAAAAAATCACAAAATTTTTAACCAAATTAGTACGTTTTATATCCCTTTATTTTGATGACCTATAACTTTTTCATTTTTCCGTATAAGCGTCGGTATGAGGGCTCATTTTTTGCGCCATGATCTGTACTTTTTTTATACCACATTTTCATATAAAAAACTTTTAATACATTTTTAATAATTTTTTTTGAAATAAAATGTATTAAAAAAAAGTAGCAATTTTGGACTTTTTTTTTTTACGTTCACGCCATTCACTGTACGGGATCAGTAACATTTTCTTTTAATAGTTCGGACATTTACGCACGCGGTGATACCAAATATGTCTATTAAATTAATTTTTTACACTTTTTGGGGGTAAAATAGGAAAAAACGGACGTTTTACTTTTTTATCGGGGAGGGGATTTTTCACTTTTTTTTTACTTTTAATTTTACATTTTTATAAAAATTTTTTAACACTTGAATAGTCCCCATAGGGGACTATTCATAGCAATACCATGATTGCTAATACTGATCTGTTCTATGTATAGGACATAAAACAGATCAGTGTTATCTGTCATTTTCTGCTCTGGTCTGCTTGATCTCAGACCAGAGCAGAAGACGCCAGATCATTCATTGAAATCGCGTACTGCCGCAGATGCCAGGATCTGTATTGATCCCGGCATCTGAGGGGTTAATGGCGGACGCCCGCGTGATCACGGGCGTCGGCCATTGCCGGCGGGTCCCTGGCTGCGATCAGCAGCCGGGATCAGCCACGCATGACACGGGCATCGCTCCCATGCCCCCGGTTATGTACAGGACGTAAATGTACGTCCTGGTGCGTTAAGTACCACCGCACCAGGACGTACATTTACGTTCTGCGTCCTTAATGGGTTAAAGGATAAATTTAAACCCTTAATGACACACACTATTTTTTTTTTAAATATGACAATGTCACTTGCATTAACAGAGAACTCCAGTAAAAAATATTTTTATTCCTTATGCCCGGGCCGCTGGAATAAACATAATAAACATTAACGTACCAGCGGCTTCCCTAGTGCCACTGATAGCATCGTCCTAACCTGGTCCGCTTCCGGCTTTTAGTGCCTGACACGTAACACTGCGGCTCAGTTTATTGCTGGCTGCAACAATGTCCTGCCCTGGACGGTGATAGGCTGAGTGGTAGTGTCATGTAACAAGGCCTGGCCTTTTTCCAGTATCCTGACACTGAGGCTCACTTGCCAAGGCTGGATCACTGCAGCCAGTGATTAGCTGATCCGCAGTGATACATGTTGGGCACTAAAAGCTGGAAGAGGACCGGGCTGCAGCTCCATATGTGGTATGGAGATGACCGATTCTCTCTAAAGAGTTTCAAGCTTATGTTTAATGGACTTGAGACCGTCCAGTGTAGGCAACCTTGTAGGAAGGGCTTTAATAATATGGAAAGTTATAAAGATGGAAAAAGAAACTGACTCCGCATATCTGTAAATCATGCTTACAAAACATAAAAGCTTCCTTTTTTTTTTTTTTTTTTTTTTTTTTATATATACTGCCACAAGGATTATTTTAGTTTCAAACAGATCAAATTTATTAAAACGTAATATAGTGGCAAAACAACCTAAAAGTCTGGGTTGCAACCCAGCACAGGCTAAGGATATAGTACAGCGTATAACAAAAAGAAAACAAAGCACACAGTATGACTAGTCAGACAATAGACGAGAATGGGGCAGAGCAACCAGAAATAGAAAATGCAAAAAGCCTGTCAGCGCATTGGTAATGAGTATCTAAGGTCAGGGCAATGAGAGCACACTATTCAAGGAGCCCACACAATTTTTTGGAGAGCATAGGTTACCTTGATCAATCACTCTATTGAGGGACAAGGAGGGCGCTTCCAATTGGTGGCTACATGTATCCTAGTGGCCATAAGGAGAAACTGGGCCAAGGGAAACAACCTGTTCGGCATTCTAGAGGGAGAGGCACTGAGAAGGCAAAATGTAAATTTAAGAGGGCAGGGGGCAAGGCAGTCCCCTCCCCCAGGAGGGCAACAACAGCCTCACAGAAGGTGCATACCACCGAGCAGTTCCACCATGTGTGATGCATGAAGCCCAGGTGAGTACAGCCCCGAAAGAGGTGTTGAGGCAGGGAACATGGCATGGAGACTTGTTGGGACATAATAGGTCCTATGTAGCACCTTCAGTGAGGTCTCTATTAACCTCTTAATGACTCAGCCCATTTTGGCCTTAAAGAGGTACTCCGCTGGAAAACTTTTTTTTTTTTTTATATATCAACTGGAGCCAGAAAGGTAAACAGATTTGTAAATTACTTCTGTCAAGGATGGCTTGAGGTGAGGCTGTCAAATGTGATTGACTGTGCTGTTATATACTGTTAAGTGTCGACACAAGGAATACACACCAGACAGGATGTTGGTATTATCTCCTTTCTCAGCATACTCGCAGGTGCCCCAAAGGAGTTCTGTTTAATTCCGGAAGTACATTTAGTTTTTACATTTGACAAGAGAGGAGGTTTAGTTATGACTGAAAAATCAGCATGTTACATTTTCATTGGTTGCTTGATTATTGCGTCAGTATATATTAGCATATCTAGCGTCCATTAATTTCTTGGCAGAAGTTCTTCTACCGGGAAATTCCAGAGTTCTCTGTCCGTCAGATATTTTGTCTTTCACTCCTTATCTCGGTTGTGCCTCCATCGTAGTCACGAGAAGATTGGAGGCTGGTTTCTGGGTTAAGGGGTAGGTAACAAATATATTTTTCCTTCAGCAATGGCATATTAGTATTATTATATTGATCAGTCATCAGAAACATAAGGGTCATCCTTATCACTTCTATTTAAAAAATCTTAATCCATCCAGTACTTATCAGCTGCTGTATGCTCCACAGGAAGTTTTTCTTTTTGAATTTCCTTTCTGACCACAGTACTCTCTGCTGACCCCTCTGTCCATTTTAGGAACTGTTCAGAGTAAGAGCAAATCCCTATAGCAAACCTATCCTGCTGTGGACAGTTCCTGACATAGACAGAGTACCCTTCTAAAGTGTACTTGTGGTCGGGTTCACATAACGTGTAATGAATATGGCAAAGATGAAACCTTCAATCTATCTAACAATGCCTGAGGTGTGCCTGGCTGGCTGATCGAGGTAGCCTATGAAGAAGGGGCTACCTAAGAGGTCATAAAAAGGAGGAACCTCTAATTAGAGGGAGGGGTGGGGGTGGGAGACATGAACCGAAACTGCACAGACTCCATTGCGGAAGGTAGTGTCTAATATACGGGACCAAAACCCCTCCCACAAATTCAATTAACTGTGCCAGCTAATTACCACTTGTGGTCGGGTTCACATAACGTGTAATGAATATGGCAAAGATGAAACCTTCACTCTATCTAACAATGCCTGAGGTGTGTCCGACTGGCTGGCCGAGGTAGCCTATGAAGAAGGGGGCAAAACACCAACCGGTAGGAATAATTTCTTTTGTTCAAATATTACATGCATATCAAGCATCAGCTAGATGACTAAAAGCATTCGCCATCTCGGTCTGTGGGTCAGGAATATATCTCTGGAAACACGGTGAGTTCCATCGCCCCAATTTTTTTATAACGTGTGCTGGTACTGCATGTCTTGAGGCAGATGATGCCGCACCCATTCGGAAAGAGTGACCTGAAATTGTAGTAGGATCCGTGCCGATAGCTCGGGCCAATATGCGGATGTGTCTGATGAAATCTTTGGAAGTCAGCGGTGAAACCGGGAATGGCAGCAAAGGTGAGTCGATGGGGCAATCGCACAACAAACTTAACAATTCCTGGAAAACCGGTACCGGACACCATGCATTACCGGTGGGAAAGAATCTAATAGACACCTCACTAGTTTGATGAGTCTTGGAATGCTCTAATGTTAACGTGAAACCGGGGCCAGAAGGCGACAAATGTTTAATTAGTAGGACGTGTGCACTATATGGTGTTTTCGTAAATTCGCCTGGTCTAAGGAACCCATAATACCCTAGGACATGGCAGCCTTGACCACAAGACTAGCTGACACTCCAAAAGGAGCGTTATCTAGTATGCTACTGAATTGTTGGAAATGCTCCGCGGACAAAGGTATCCTTGAAGGAGGCCTAGGGTTCTCTGCCTTCTGGATACCTTTCAACGCAGCCTTGATCGGGTGAGCACAGAAGATAGAGGGTAGGTTAGGAAAACGTAAGGACCGGAAATGCTGTACACCTGCCAGATATAAGCATTTGGAAGTGTGCGATAACCTCAGAAATGTGTGGCAAAATGAAACAAAAGCAAGGATGTATGGGATCTCAAATGGTGAATGAGTTGGATATTTAATTTGGAATTTCTGAAAAGCATTCCAAGCTGACTTATATGACCTGGTGGTATTGTGGGACAATGACTGATCAATCAAACCTACTGCCCCCAAATATAACCTATTTAGTCCAGCGTCAGAGAACTGATGGAAGGAACTGGAGCTGGAATCTCGTATGCTGTTGGCATCACTTCTCGGAATACCTGGAAATTAAAGCGTGAAAGCGCATCAGCAGCTATGTTTCTGGCCCCCTCAATATGTACACACTCGATATGAAATTTTTTAACCAAGGCAGTATGCGTCAATCTTCGTAGAAATGACATTGTGGTAAGAGACCTAGACCTTCCCTTTTTAATGATATCCCGGGTGGCTGTGTTGTCTGTGAAGAAAACCACTGTCTGCCCCTGCCACAGGTGACCCCAGGTTATTTCGGCTGCTACTATAGGAACGATTTTGAATAAGACAAACGTGGTAGAAAACTCTGGCAGAGCTAGGAACTCCGCCGGCCATGCCCCGGCAAACCAGTGAGGCGAAAAAATGGCAGCAAAACCTATGGAGGCCGCTGCATCGGTGACCACAACAGGTCAATTCTGGCTGGCAGTAGGGATGAACATTGACACCCCGTTCCATTCAGCCAGGAAGTGGTCCCACATGATGAGGTCTGCTTTGGCTGTTTGATTGAGAACCACTGGGGACTCTGCCTCAGGGGCTGTTGGTAAAAGAGCCAGAAGCCTCGAAACAAATGCCCTACCCTGAGGTATAATCCGCATTGCGAAGTTGAGCATACCCAACCGACTCTGCAGTTGTTGTCTGTTGGAAACTGGGGAACAAGTCATGCCATGTATGGTTGCCCTAATGCGAGCCAATTTGTCACTTGGCAACCTTGCCTCCAGGTTTACTGAATCTAGAACAATGCCAAGAAATGTAATAGTCGTGGCAGGACCCTCCACTTTTTTGACTGCTACAGGAATGTTCAGATTACCAAAAACTGCTAGAAATGTATCCAGATCCTTGGGCTGGCAGCTTGGACTTTCAAGAAGTAAGAAGTTATCTAGGTAATGCAACACGCTCGAGCATGACCAGTGATTTACCAGTATCCATTCAAGTGCCTCCGCCAACGTGTTGAATAACCATGGACTGCTCTTAGCCCCGAAAGTAAGTTTAGTGGCAAAGTAGTATTGCCCATACCACTTGATGCCGTGCCATTGCCAAAGATCCGCACGGATTGGCAACAATTTGAAAGCATCCGAGATGTCGGCTTTCGACAGCCAAGTGCCTGACCCAAGGAGTAGTATACGCTGAATCGCCATGTCTACTGATGTGTATTTGAGTGTAAATTCCTCCAAAGGAATCGGGGAGTTTATGCTGGGCACTGTGGAAGAATGGGGAGCAGACAAGTCGTATATTAGTCTGAATTTCTTAGAAAACTTGCCACAAACCACACCTATAGAATTAACCCGCCACTGATTGAACGGAGCCCTAAGGAAAGGCCCGTTGACAAAACCTTTCCTGACTTCTTCCCTCAGTAATTCAGATACCACTTCTGGATTACCAGCAGCTGACTGTAAGTTGTTGCATTCGAAAGTCTCTTGAGGGAGACACACTAACCCGGTATTAAAACCTTCAACGAAACCATTACACAGAAAGTCAACTAGATCAGGACGAGGATGGTCACGTAAATAGATGCGGAGAACTTCTGAGTTCAGCCCGCCTAGTCACGCTTCTGGTCCTGATCTCTTGGGGCATTGACTTTTTGGGTAGGCCCGATGACAGATGCAACATATGTGCAATAGCCTGCACTGACTAAATCGACATGAGGAAAAATTGTAGTTGTTACAGATCTGTGCACTACCCAAGTAATGCACAGCTCTGCCCAACTTATCCACGGTAGGCCCTGACTGAGGCTTAGAGAGAGGACTAGCCTCAGAAGCTGACGTACTTGCTATGGCGTTTGGGCACCAGTTGGTTGCGTGGGTAGACGACTGGCATATAGCACATAGCGGAGCCCTGAGTCCGGCAAAATGCCTGCAGAAGTGCTCGGTGTCTAGTATGGCCCAATTGGTGGTTTGCTGAAATTGGAATAAGGTAGCTGCTGCCTTCGCTGAAAATGATCGGTGGTAGTCATAAAAAGCGTATCCGCCGTATTTATACCCTAAGTCCCCCAATTTATGTAAATCCTGATCCAATTCAATCCTCCTATTCGGATTACTGGCGCAGACTACGTCTCTAAAAAGACTGAAGGCAAGCATGAACTCTGGAATGTTCAGCTTACGGCTAAGGCGGGGATCCCTTGCTTTTACCACCACAGAAACCTCGGCGCAAGCGAAGGTTTTATCTAATTCGTCCTGAGAGGCCACCAGGAGGGAGGCCAGGTTAACGTCCTTGCCATCTAGAATATCCCTCCTGATGGCCTCTGGGATGAAGTGAGCGGGGATGAGACTAATGTTAGCAGAGGACGTGCCTGAGCATGTGACCCCAGCTGAAGGAGGAGCGACTACGGGTACCGGGGTGACCTCCAGTGGAACCGCAAGCGCAGATGGCGTGACTGGTAGAGAGACGACAATCGGGACTGAAACTGGCAGCGTCCCGGACGGGCCTGCGACCTCTGATGACCCACCAGGCGCGGGAGGGCATGCAGGGGTAGTCATAGCGGCCCCTGGATTAGGACGAGCCTCTAGATTGGCTAATCTGTCTTCTAACTTCTGCATAGAGTATTTAGCAACGAATGAGACTGGACGATCCCCTGATCAGAGGATCTGGCTGGCGAAGGGGGGCAGCTGCCTCTTCCATGTTTTCCGATATGTGTGACATCACCTAAAAAGGACAATAACAACCATCAGGCCCGACCTGCGTACCCCAACCTAACCTTACCACAAGAGAAACAAAACGGAGGCGCATGGATTGACAAGCAATCTGCCTCAGATAGTGCTCATGGACAAGACAGGTGACTGACAATGACCCACTAAACCGGACTACGAGGCGCGGGGATTGACGGGGCAATCCACCTCTACCGGGACCCACATAACTACGTGAAAGCCAGAGATAAACAAGAGGACTCGAGGATTAACCCGGTAATCCGCCTCTGTACCAAGAGAAAAAGGAATAATAGAGGGGATAAATCAATAAGAATCCCTAGGGAGGTGCATGTAATACTTAACTTTTAATTTTACAAAGTTAAAATCGTCACCAAATTATATTAGTGCTCAAATGACCCAAACAAATAAAATAAATGTTCTGGTTGCGGTATGGATCTAACACCAGAAGCAATATCAAGCATACAGGGTGTCGCTCTCAACGCGTTTCTGCCACTAATGATATGGCGTCATCAGGAGAGACAAAAGACAAAGCTTGAGACACCTTAGAGTTGTGGTACTAAAAGCACCCTATAAATAGATACACAAACCAATGTGACTAAGAGATCACGGCAAGGACTGTCTGTATCAGGCCACTGTGCCGTGGATAGTTTCCAGAAAACAGTTCCAGTCTGCCGGTATCCGTGATCCCAGGACGGCACGCTGTACCCGCAGTGGCGGGGAGCCTTGCGGTAAATGCAGGCTGCTAGTGCGCTACCGTGAGACGGTAGCGTACCAAGAGAAAAAGACAGGAAAGGAGACCCATAATTACTGTTCCCATTTCCCAATAGGTGTTGCTAGACAATACTCACAGTGACTGAGGCCGAGGAATAACTAAATGAAGATGAAAGAAAGGATAGAGCAAAGGAAGACAACCATTAATTTCCACGTGATCCAAGTAGAGTCAATCTAACCAAAGGACTAGTGAAAACACGCTACCTTAACGACTGCTGACAGACAATATGCTTGTAGGAGGTTGATGGATAATCGCTAATCTATAAGATAACAAGACATGACAAAACATGAGTTTTGCTAACCGAACCAGCTACGACGGTTAGAAATAGTACATATTAAAGTCCCTACCACAGTATCATCGGATCGTGGCAAAAGATGATAATGAAAACCAGAGACTCGTCCACCGGATCTAAAGCAACATAAACATGCACCAACTCAGATTAACATGGATAATTACTCTAAATAACATGACATAGCCAGCAAGATTGATAATCTAATAAGCCTGTGAAGGTACCTATGTGCCCTAACATCTCCCCCTCATTTAGACACTTTCATAACCACCTGTTTGGCAAAAGGTGACCTACGTGGCGGCTGCTTCTAACCATCCTTATATATTATAACACCTACGCATACATATATATACACACATATACATCAATACATACGCACACACATACATTCACATACACACACATGCATCCTGCATATGTGCATACGCATCCATACACACACATATACATGCCCAATGCACATGCATACATTCGAACACATGTATACACACACATGCGTGTATATCTATATCTACCCACATATGTTAACACATACGTATACATATATATGCATACATATACACATACCTACATACATGCACACCCGCATATGTGCATGCGCATCAATGCACACACATGTACATGCCCAAAACACATGCATACATTCGCACGCACGTGTGTATATCTACCCCCCCCCCCCCCCCCCCCAATTTTTTTTTTCTTTTTTGGGACCTGCCACAGGATGCGGTGGCAAACCCATCCCAAACCTGAGATTGACTGGATGTGACTGAACGTGCCACCCACCAATCAGTACAACCCATGGCCGACCCCCCTTTCCTAAGAACAAGACCTGCGGCAGAGTCCTGGCTCCACCAATACATATACTGTGAACAGGATGCGCGCGCCTGAGTTCAACATACTGAGGCTGTGATGTATAATAGTACTAATCTAACGCTACCCACCCTCCCCCTAACCCCCTGTCCGGTGCAATCATGCGCTTGAATTTGGTATCTTCCCCCTTGTGATATCCCGGAGGTGCGAGCCCGAGCCTTACACCCGCCCCTCTGCGCTGCCCACGTGGCCTGACTAAACAAAGTGAACATGTCAGTGCGCGCAGACTCGCTCAGCTCAGGCCGTACGAACGTCGGTATCATGAGAGGCCGGACCCAGTCGTCGGGAGGGTGCGTGGTATGGACTACCGAGCCGTCCATAATAAAATAACCATAAAAGTTGAAGGTAGCAACCGAGCTACACCCTTACCTGAACGGGGTTACCCGATGACGTAACAGCAACTGGAAGCCGAATCAGACATGAACCGGAACTGCACAGACTCCATTGCGGAAGGTAGTGTCTAATATACGGGACCAAAACCCCTCCCACCAATTCAATTAACTGTGCCAGCTAATTACCACCTGTCAGATCCATCAGAAAAAACAAAACTGTTATATTTAACCCCTTAAGGACCAAGGACGTACCGGTACGTCCTTGGTCCTGCTCTTCTGATATAACGCGGGGTTACACAGTAACCCCGCGTCATATCATGGCGGGCCCGGCGTCATAGTGAAGCCGGGACCCGCCTCTAATAGCGCGCAGCGCCGAGCGCTAAAAGTGAAAGTGAAAGTTCCCGGCTAGCTCAGTCGGGCTGTTCGGGATAGCCGCGGCTAATCGCGGCATCCCGAACAGCTGACAGGACAGCGGGAGGGCCCCTACCTGCCTCCTCGCTGTCCGATCGCCGAATGACTGCTCAGTGCCTGAGATCCAGGCATGAGCAGTCATCCGGCAGAATCGTTGATCACTGGTTTCTTATGAGAAACCAGTGATCAACATAGAAGATCAGTGTGTGCAGTGTTATAGGTCCCTATGGGACCTATAACACTGCACAAAAAAAGTGAAAAAAAAAAGTGAATAAAGATCATTTAACTCCTCCCCTATTAAAAGTTTGAATCACCCCCCTTTTCCAATAAAAAAAAAACACAGTGTAAATAAAAATTAAAATAAACATATGTGGTATCACCGCGTGCGGAAATGTCCGAATTATAAAAATATATCATTAATTAAACCGCTCGGTCAATGGCGTGCGCGCAAAAAAATTCCAAAGTCCAAAATAGTGCATTTTTGGTCACTTTTTATATCATTTAAAAATGAATAAAAAGTGATCAATAAGTCCTATCAATGCAAAAATGGTACCGTTAAAAACTTCAGATCACGGCGCAAAAAATGAGCCCTCATACCGCCCCATACACGGAAAAATAAAAAAGTTATAGGGGTCAGAAGATGACAATTTTAAACGTATTAATTTTCCTGCATGTAGTTATGATTTTTTCCAGAAGTCCGACAAAATCAAACCTATATAAGTAGGGTATCATTTTAATTGTATGGACCTACAGAATACATATCAGGTGTCATTTTTACCGAAAAATGTACTACGTAGAAACGGAAGCCCCCAAAAGTTACAAAACAGCGTTTTTTTTTCAATTTTGTCGCACAATGATTTTTTTTCCCGCTTCACCATAGATTTTTGGGCAAAATGACTGACGTCATTACAAAGTAGAATTGGTGGCGCAAAAAATAAGCCATCATATGGATTTTTAGGTGTAAATTTGAAAGAGTTATGATTTTTTAAAGGCAAGGAGCAAAAAACGAAAATGCAAAAACGGAAAAACCTCCGGTCCTTAAGGGGTTAACAGTACCTCATCCTAATCATGTACATGACATTTTTATTACTCTATCTCCCATATCTCACTATAAATTGCATTTTACAGCTGTTGAATTTCCTCCCTGGATTTATGCTGTACCCACACAGACACACACACAATATGATTATTGGAGATTGCCTGTATTCTACCACCAAAGACAATATGGTGAGTGTATAACTTGCATCTTCCAATGTCATTCATGTGTGTCATACTTAGGCAGTCCTGTAATGCTGGGACTTGTCGTTTTGGAATAGTTGGAGGTACAGTGTTTGGATAACTCTTTTTAAAGCAGTGTTGCCTTCAACTGTGTGCCTACAGCTTTTGCAAAACTACAGCTCCCAGCATGCCCAGACATCCTTCGACTGTCCAGGTGTTCTTGGAGTTGAAGTTTTGCAACAGTTGGAGGAACATGATTGGTAATACTCTGTGTTACAGCAGTGTTGCTGCAGGCTGTTTTTCTCCTGAAGCCTTGGACCAGTTCATTTCGAAGGGGATTTGAGGGGCCTTTATGTTAGAAATCCCCCATAAATTACGCCATTATAAAAACTGTTCCCCACAAAGTATTCAAAATGACATTCAGAAAGTTTGTTAACCCTTTAGTTGTTTCACAGGAATAGCAGCAAAGTGGAGTTGAAAAGTCAAAATCTCAAATTTTTTTTTTTATACTAACGTTGTTGTAGCCCCATATTTTTCAATTTTACAAGAGGTAAAAGGTAAAAAAAAGTCCCTCAAAATTTGTAACCTAATTTCTTCTGAATACTGAAATACCCTATATCCGGACAAAGTGCTGTGTGGGCTGCGGACAACAGGACTTGGGAGGGGATTTGGCTGAAATTGTTTTTGGGGGATATGTTGCATTTTCGAAGTCCCCATGGTGCCAGAACAGCAGAAACCCCGTTACATGTCACTCCATTTCCCTCAAGGAATGTAATAAGGGGTACAGTGAGCATCTACACCCACAGGGGCTTGACAAGTTTTCTTTACAGTGGGCTATGAAAATGAAAAATTTTATTTTTTACACTAAAATTTCTTCCAAGCATGGAAATACCCCATACAGTGGGGATCAAAAGTTTGGTCACCCCAGGTAAAAATTTGTATTAATAATTTGTATTAATAATAAAGAAGCCAAGGAAAGGTGGAAAAATCTCCAAAAGGCATCAAATTACAGATAAGACATTCTTATAATATGTCAACAAAAGTTAGATTTTATTTTCATCATTTACACTTTCAAATTAACAGAATACAAAAAAATGGCATCTGCAAAAGTTTGGGCACCCTGCACAATTTATAGCATGCACTGCCCCCTTTGCAAAGCTGAGACCTGCCATTGTCATGGATTGTTCTCAATCATCATCTGGGAAGACCAGGTGATGTCACTCTCAAAGGTTTTAAATGCCCAGACTCATCTGACCTTGACCCAACAATCAGCCCCATAGGTTCTTCTAAGCAGTTGTCTAGAAATCGGAAACTGAAAATAGTTGACGCTCACAAAGCTGGAGAAGGCTATAAGAAGATAGCAAAATGTTTTCAGATGTCAATATCCTCTGTTCGGAATGTAATTAAGAAATGGCAGCCATCAGGAACAGTGGAAGTCAAAGCAAGATCTGGAAGACCAAGAAAAATATCAGACAGAACAGCTCGCAGGATTGTGAGAAAAACAATTCAAAACCCACGTTTGACTGCACAATCCCTCCAGAAAGATCTGTAGACACTGGAGTTGTGGTACACTATTACACTATAAAGAGATACTTGTTCTACGTCCTCACTACAAAAATCAGCGTTTGAACTTTGCAAATGAACATATAGACAAGCCTGATGCATTTTGGAAACAAGTTCTGTGGACCAATGAGGTTAAAATTGAACTTTTGGGCCGGAATGAGCAAAGGTACATTTGGAGAAGAAGGGGAACAGAATTTAATGAAAAGAATCTCTGTCCAACTGTTAAGCATGGGGGTGGATCACTCATGCTTTGGGGTTGTATTGCGGCCAGTGGCACAGGGAACATCTCACGAGTAGAAGGAAAAATTGATTCAATAAAATTTCAGCAAATTTTGGATGTTAACTTAATGCCATCTGTGAAAAAGCTTAAGTTAAAGAGAGGATGGCTTCTACAAATGGATAATGATCCTAAACACACCTCGAAATCATCCACGGGGATTACATCAAGAGGCTTAAACTGAAGGTTTTGCCATGGCCTTCACAATCTCCTGACCTCAACATAATTGAAAATCAATGGATAAACCTTAAAAGAGCAGTGCGTGACAGACAGCCCAGAAATCTCAAAGAACTGGAAGACTTTTGTAAGGAAGAATGGGCAAAGATACCTCAAACAAAAATTGAAAGACTCTTGGCTGGCTACAAAAAGCGTTTACAAGCTGTGATACTTGCCAAAGAGGGCAGTACAAGATATTAACTCTGCATGGTACCCAAACTTTTGCAGACGCCATTTTATTGTTTTCTGTTATTTTTAAAGTATAAATGATGAAAATAAAATCTAACTTTTGTTGTCATATTATAACAATGTCCAATCTGTAATTTGATGCCTTTTGGAGATTTTTCCATCTTTTCTTTGCTTCTTTATGCACATTAATACAAATTTTTACCTGGGGTGCCCAATCTTTTGATCCCCACTGTATGTGGACGTAAAATTCTCTGCGGGTGCACAGCAGGGCTCAGATGTGAAGGCGCACCGGTGGCCTTTTGCAGAGGGGATTTGCCTGAAATGGAAGCTGGGTGCCATGCTGCGTATATAAAGCCCCCATGGTGCCAGAACAGTGGAGACCCAATTCATGTGATCCCATTTTATGAAACTACACCCCTCAGGGAATCTAGTAAGGAGTGCAGTGAACATTTACACTCCACCGGTGTTTGACAGATTTTCGGGACAGTGGGCTGTCAACATAATTGTTTTATTTTTACGGACCACTGTTGCAAAAATCATCTGTCAGACACCCGTGGGATCTAAATGCTCACTGCACCTCTTGTTACATTCCTTGAAGGGTGTAGTTTCCAAAATAGGATCACGTGGGTGTTTATAATTAATTTTTTTTTTTCCGTTTATGCTGGAACCTCTGCAACAGCCATTCCAATCACCAATTTAGGCCTTCAATGTATATGGTGCGCGCTAACTTCTGAGCCATGTTGTGTGTCTGCAGAGCACTTTGTCTATATATGGGGTATGTCCAAACTCAGGAGAAATTGCACTACAAATTTTGGGGATCCCTTTCTACTTTTACCTTTTTTTTTAAATTACATTTTTTTTACACTAACATGCGGGTTTAAAGCCACCCAAAATGTGTAACACAATTTCTCCCGAGTACGGAAATAGCCTATATGTGGCCCTAAACTGCTGCCTTGAAATACAACAGGGCCCAGGAGGGAGAAAGCACCATGCGCATTTGTGGTCCAGTTTATGGATTTGCGAAGGGGTGGCAGACAGGTGCAGGGATTGAGAGAGTCTTGCATAGAGGGGAGAGTCTTGCATAGAGGGGAGAGTCTTGCATAGAGGGAGTGTGCCGGGGGCACACACTTCTTACATGCAATGTTAGGGCTGACTTGCAGTATGTAAAGTTGCAGAAATATGCATCACCTCTATAGGTGGTAAACATTTCTGTTACCGGCGCAAGGGCGGCCACGAAGTTGCTGTAATTACTGAGAGATGAGCCCTTTTCTTGGCCATACAGTAAAGTGTAGTGTTGTACAGAACATCCCCACTCATGTATCACCTAATCTTTTTTTTTTCTTCGACTAGGCCCATATGCAGGGCGACCCCCCAATATGTCATTATCTCTGCTACATTAATGGGGGTCCATCTATTGGGCCTAGCCAAAAAGTATCAGGGTGCTGAGCCACAAACTGTTAGCCATACAAGTTTGTTTGAGCCGTCATCAAATTGACAAAGTCCTCACTGTAAAAAAAAAAATGTAAAGTCAATTTGTATTACTGGGCGGCCAACAAGTCCAGGAATCTGTGGTTTATCGTCTGGAACTGGGGTCCAGGCGGGTTCACCTATATGGGGGGGACAGGAAGATTGTAGGGGGGACAAGGATGCTAATATGGGGAACAGGGTGGCTAAAATGGGGGGCCTCTCCACTGAAAATACCCGATAGCAGTGTTTCTTAAACAGTGATCCTCCAGCTGTTGCAAAACTACTACTTCCAGCATGACTGGACAATGAAAGACTACCATGCTATGCTGAGAGTTGTAAATTTGCAACAACAGTTGGTGCACATTGCCCTAGCGGTCATATATAATTTTTATTTGGGGTGTGGGATTAACAGAGAGTAACAGTGTATTTGTGTGTAAGTTTATATATGTAGTGTTTGTTTT
Organism: Hyla sarda; assembly: GCF_029499605.1. Taxonomy (NCBI): domain Eukaryota; kingdom Metazoa; phylum Chordata; class Amphibia; order Anura; family Hylidae; genus Hyla; species Hyla sarda. The sequence continues at coordinate 42,762,529 of NC_079201.1, forward strand.
ACTATTTATTTTGTGTAAGTGTAGTTTAAGGTTAGTGTCCCCACCCCTGTAAATGTAACCTAAGTTAGGTAACAAACCCCAACTAAGTGTTCCCCACCAGTATGCCTCCAGCTGTTGCGAAACTACAACTCCCAGCGTGCATGGTCTGTCAGTGGGTTACATAGAAGCGGGTGAGGGGGAAGATGGTGGATTAAAGCGAGAACTTCAACTTGATCATTCGCCAGAGACACAGAGTATAGAGTAAGCAAAGCAGACAAAGGAACCAGATGAGAGACAGCAGGAAGGGACCAGAGAAGAGCTGAAAGAGAATAGGGAAGAACCAATGCAGATTCTAAGCACACACACACACACATCGGTGCACAGATGCAGCCTGGAAAAAGGTAAATTGTGCTAAGCAGGTAGCATAGAAGTATTTGATAAAATTGGAAACAGAGAGGCCACACAGTAAGTTATCGTAATGCATAATACAACGTGAAATGCGGGGGTGGGGTCTTTTCCACCAAATAAGATGAAAAACCTCTCATGGTGAGGAAGAGATGAAAAAAAAAAAAGGGCCGGGCAGTACAACCATTTTTATAGTATGGACTCTACCCATCAAGGAAAGTCCCAGACTCGGAGGTTTGCGGAGTTTCGTATAATTGGCGGAATAGAGTGTAGACAAGGACGAGGTAAGAAATGTCCCTAAATAGGATAACCTAGAATCAGTAGAAAGCCACAATATAGGGTCTCGGGAAAGCCACAATATAGGGTATCAGACTTATAATTGTCAACCCTCAGCCCAGACCTAAGGGAAAGCTCAGGAAGGATCTAGAATAAGTTAGGAAGGGAAACTAGGGGGTCTCGTAAGCATCAGCAGCACTTATAGTCTACTTGACCTATCTGGACATCTGACAAATAAGGACAGTCTCGTAGAAGAGTCAACAAAGTCTCCACCACCAGGGCAAACAAGGCCAGGGACAATGGGCAGCCCTGTTGGGTACCCTGGAAAATCCACATGAGCTTTCAAACGTCAATCGGAAGCTTCCAGTATGCCGAGGGCTGAGAGTACAAGTGAAGCAAGTGCATAAAGGTCCTGAAAAACCTGTCATCTGACACAAAAATACCCCTAAAAAGGTACACCCTGGAGACACTGTCAAATGCCTTTTCTATGTTAAGGGCGAGCACCATAAGGAGGGCAGAGGAGGTAGAACACAATTGCATAACATCGAGAACTTTTGTTATTTAGTCTAGGCCTTGGCGACCAGGTATAAATCCCACTTGGTCAAAGTGGATGAGGCTGGGGTAAGCTAAGATGGAAGTGAGAGGAGAAAAGGTGGTTACATAGAGAAGTAAGGGGAGGAAGTAAGAGGGAAGAACATTTTTATAGTATTAAGCAGATAGACCATCAAGGCCTGGAACTTACCAAGCTGCAGACAGGAGATCGTATCAGCTACCTCCTTAGAGGTAAGAGGGGCATTCAATACATCGCTGTCAGAAGGTGCTAGAGAGGGAAGAGGAATAGAGTGAGGATAGGCAGAAAGGCGAAAGGTAAAGTCTGACGGCTGATCCGGCTCAGCATAAAGATGGGAGAAAACTAGTGAGACAAAAAGCCTCATATGTATGCAGCAGGTGGGAGGTGCGTAAACCAGATCACAACTGGATGTTGTTCACATAATTTGAATTTGTTTCTGTTTCAACTAAGAGGCTAGTAGCTCATCAGGTTTATTTGCAGAATAATATGTCATGCCAGTCCAGTGCAGAGCTTTCTCAACCCAGTGGGAAAGCACGGCATCCAGTTGGATCCTAGTATCCTTCAAGGTTTTATAAAGGTACAAGGAAGAGATGTGTTGGTGCGCAAAAGAAAGTTACATCAATTTGCCCTATAAAGTGGCCTGGGGCCTATCACCTTCCCTCTTGAGTCCTGAAGCTATAGAGATAAAACAGCATCTAATAAAGGCCTTGTGAGCTGACCACACCAAGATCAGATCAGGATTTGGCTGTACATTAAGGTCGAAATAAGAACAAAGGTCATCATTTTGTAAGTTGAGTATTTGTTTAAGCGACATTTAAACAGGGTGGAGGGCCTGCCCACCAAGTCAAACTCAGCTAACACCACATCATGGTCAGACCAAGTGCAAGGTATATGGCGGGAGTTCAGTAAGGAGGGCAGGGAGTTGGAGTTGGTCAGTTTCCAGTTTATACGAGTATAACGCTGTTGGGATGGGGGGTAATAAGAATATCCCCGCTTAGAGTTATGTTTCCTAACATATCAGCTAATGCAAGAGACTAACTGATCCTGTAACAAGCAATGTTGTCCTCCAGACCTCCTGAAGGGGCCTTTGTTGGACCGGCCAAGCTTACTGTTCATCACAAAATTAAAGTCACTGGTCCATAAAAGGATATTGTAAGCAATGGCCGAGACACGGGTACACATAGCAATAAAAAAGGAAATGGGGTCAGATGTAGGGGCATAAGAATTAACCACACGTAAGCCTTGCAGGATGATGAACCTCCAATCAGAGTCTTCAATTTTCTTTGAGACCTCTAATGAAAAAGCATTATTCAGACATATAACAACCCCTCGACTTTCAGTTTAAAAGGAAGATCTATATACTCTCTAGTATCTAGGGTGGAGGTTCTTAGGGTAAGAGGAAGGGTGAAGTGAGACTCCTTGATACAGATGATATCAGGACAGTGCCTCAGCTAGTCCCCGAATGTCGCCTTACGATTGGCAGGGGAATCTAAACCCTTCACATTATTGGATAGTATCCGACACATAAGCAGAATCACTGACAAGTGTAAATTAGTAGTTATACCCTCCAACAGTACACTAATGGACAAACAAAGGGACGCATCAGTAAGAGGGAATTATTGCGGGAGCAAAAACAAAGCATAAAAGTCCAGTATTAATAGTCCAGGAAAGCCGGGCACCATTTTCGTGCACATCGGTCTACTTCCATACTCATTACTGTGAAGGGGAACAAGAGATTCTGGCCACATCCAGCTCCGGTCAGAGAAGCGGGGAGACAGGGTGAGCAGTAGGCACCTGTGGTCTATCAGACCGAGTACTCGCGAGTCAGATCCAGCAGGAGGAGGGGGAGCAACTGGTCTCCCATTAGCCTGAGGAGACCCTCAGGCTAATGGGAGACCAGTTGCTCCCCCTCCTGCTGGGTCTGCATCGCGACCCTCATCGGACAAGGAGCGCACCACAATGGAGTGGGATCCAACTTGGAAGGATAGCGAGAACAGGAAGCCCCACTGGTACTTAACTTGTTCCCTTTGCAGGGCGAATGTAATAGGGTGAAAGTTCCAACGCCTCTCCTTGGTGGAGGGTGCTAGGTCTTAGAATAGGAGGACACTGGTCAGTGTGTCAGATAAAGTTAACAGGTTCCTAGTGACAGTCCCGTATTTCAGGGTAATGCATTTTGAGCACTACGTCCCTCAGGATATTAGAATTCTTGGATCCGGTCCTTGCTTAGCATGTTGGGCACAACTTAAGGTAGGAGTGCGTCGTTGCTTTACAATCATTAACCGTCTCTGGGACGCCTCTGATACGTATGTTTGTCTGGCGAGAACGATTCTCAAGGTCCTCTAGCTTGAGCTCAAGAGCCACTAACTTATCAGTATGAGAGTCTATGTCATGGCGGTCCATCTCAGCAGCATAATCTATCTTGTCCAACTTATTTCATAATCAGACACCCGTTGCACGAGCTTGTGAATCTGTGATGTAAAGTCACTCACCACCTTCTGCAGCTAGTCTCTGAAAAGCTGTTTAACAGAGGCCTACTCTAAGAGCTGAGGAGATGCAGGTGCCATCTTGGATCCCAGGGAGGCCAGAAAGAACTCTAGGATTGACTGAGAGAGGGTCTGTGTAAACTTTTACTTGTTCTTCCTCTGACAGGGACATGGTCAGAGGTCAGTGGGAGAAATTTCCGCACTGTAGGAGCTGTGGAGCCCATTGGGTGCTAATAGGAGCTGATAATAGTCTGACCGGCATGAAGCTCACATCACCAGTGTCCTCACACGTGAGCTCACCACGAAGATTATTTTACCAGCATCACCCTATAAACAATGCATTCAGGGTTCTCCCCATTGGCCTTTGCTCTAAAGCTCAGGATTTACATGCTAGTTAACCGATACATCACATTTCTTAAACTTCAACTTTAAATTGTTGTGAATTAAATTCTGATTATAGAATCTGATTTGTCTTTTTGCTTTCATCTGTAGCTCAATACAGTTGCCTTATGAGAGGCAGATAAACTTGGAGAGCGACGTTGTATCAAACAGAAAACGTAAGAGGAGTTCAAGACCATGGTAAACATCTATATTTTATACAGTATAAGCAATAATTATATTGCTGTGTCAATGTATAACAATGTGGTAATATAGTGAATTACTGTATAAGATAAGCGTGTACAGCCTATGGTTGCTAACTACCAATCAGAAATGTTACATGTTTAAGCAAGTGTAAACAAAAAGAAAAGCGGATACAATCAGTTCTACACAGTAATAAGCAAGCACAGTTCAAGAACGAAGATCTAAACTACTCTACAAGTACGGTGGAGATCATTGTCTGTGGTGGTGTAAATGCTGGTAATATTTCTATGTTATAAAATATTTTGGTTTGACGCATCCCTATAGTGGGGCAAAGTTGGGCAATCACTTTGTTGATATCAAGTGTAAATTTTCAACATCACATTAAAATAGAATAGCCTGTCAGATTTTACCCTATATAACCGTTGGCCAAGAGCTTGGTTGGCAGAAAACAGGTTTTCTGCATCAGTGATTGAAATAAGCCTCAACATACATGTAAAACACTGCCTGAGCGCTCTAAAGACCTGTAATACACTGCTAGTATCTCAATCTAGGGGGAAGATAGTGTAGATAGAGAGGGGGGACTTAGTAAAATACTGAGGGTGGAGCGGAGGGAGGGTTTAGAATAGTTAATAGGGATAGGCTTCATAGGACGAAAAATCATACACCATTGTATTGCATGATGACTAATGCCAGAAGTCTGTCCAATAAAACAGAGGAACTGGAGTGGTTGATGTCTGAAGAAAATTATGACATAGTGGGTATAACAGAGACTTGGTTGGATGATTGCTGTGACTGGGCGGTCAACATACAGGGATATAGTCTATTCAGGAAGGATCGGACAAAACGGAAAGGGGAGGAGATTGCCTTTATGTGAAATCAAGTCTGAAGGCCGCACTGCGGGAGGATATATGGGAGGGAAACGATAATGTGGAGTCATTATGGGTACAAATATGGAGATAAAAATAACAAAATTCTTGTAGGGGTTTGTTATAAGCCACCAAACATAATGGAAGATCAATTACTGAAGCAAATAAACAAGGCAGCAAATCAAAATGAGGTCATAATAATGGGGGACTTAAACTATCCTGATATAAACTGGAAGACTGAGACCTGTGAATCTCATAAAGGAAACAGGTTTCTGACTATAGCTTAAGACGATTATCTGTCCCAAATGGTACAGGGCCCGACCAGAGGGGGCGCCCTACTAGACTTAATATTAACCGACAGACCTGATAGAGTAACTGATGTGCAAGTAGAAGGACACCTAGGAAATAATGATTCTAATATAATACATTATAACTTGTTCTTCAATAAGGGAATCTCTCGAGGGGCCACACAATGAATTTTAGGAAGGCAAAGTTCGGTCAACTCAGAGAAGCCCTTAACATTATAAAATGGGATAATGTCCTAAAAAATATGAATGCTGACACTAAATGGGAGACTTTTAGGAATATCTTAAATTCTCACTGTAAGATGTATATACCTTATGGGAATAAAAGGGTCAGAAATAAAAGAAAACCAATATGGATGAATAAAAATGTTAAGGGGGCAATAAATGACAAAAAATAAAACATTTAAACTACTAAAACAGGATGGCCATGAAGGAGCATTAAAAAGCTATAGAGAAAAAGTTAAATTATGTAAAATACAGATAAAAGCCACAAAAATAGTGAGAGAGACTCCTTGCCAAAGAGAGTAAAACTGACCCCAAAATGTTCTTTAACTAAATAAATAGCAAAAAGGTAAAAAAATTAAAGTGTAGGCCCTTTAAAAATAATGAGGAAGAAATTCTAGACTGTGAATTTATGGAACGGTCTACCCCCTCAGGAACTGGTCACAGCAGGAACAATTAACAGCTTTAAAACAGGATTAGATACATTCCTGGAACAAAATAACATTAATGCTTATAAAGAAATATAAAATCCCATCCCTTCCCCAATATCCCGCCACACCCCTACCCCTTAATTCCCTGGTTGAACTTGATGGACATATGTCTTTTTTAGACCGTACTAACTATGTAACTATGGGATCAGGAAAAAGCAAATATACTAAACAAATTCTTCTCCACTGTGTTCACCAAGGAAAATGAAATGCCAGGTGAAATGCAGTGTGATAAGGTAAACTCTCCAGTACAGGTCACCTTTCTAACCCAGGAAGAAGTACAGTGCCGCCTACAAAAATCAAAATGGACAAATCACCAGGTCCAGAGGGCATTCACCCCCGTGTCCTAAAGGAATTAAGTAATGTAATAGACAGACCCCTATTTTTAATATTCAGGGACTCTATAGTAACAGGGATGGTTCCCCAGGACTGGCGCATGGCAAATGTGGTGCCAATATTTAAAAAGGGGACAAAAGGTGACCCTGGGAATTACAGACCTGTTAGTTTAACCTCCGTTGTATGTAAATTGTTTGAGGGTTTTCTAAGAGATGCTATTTTGGAGTATATTGATAAAAATAAATCTTTGACACCATATCAGCATGGCTTTATGAGGGATTGGTCCGTTCAAACTAACCTGATCCGCTTTTATGAGGAGGTGAGCTCCAGACTGGACCAGGGGCAATCGCTGGATGTTGTATATCTGGATTTTTCCAAAGCATTTCATATGGTGCCAAATAAAAGATTGGTGCATAAAATGAGAATGCTCGGGCTGGGGGAGAATGTGTGTGTAAGTGGGTAAGTAACTGGCTCAGTGATAGGAAACAGAGGGTGGTTATTAATGGTACTTATTCTGATTGGGTGACTGTTACTAGTGGAGTACCACAGGGGTCAGTCTTGGGTCCTGTTCTATTTAATATATTTATTAATGACCTTGTAGAGGGGTTGGAAAGTAAAGTAGCAATCTTTGCAGATGATACTAAACTCTGTAAAGTGGTAAACACTATAGAGGACAGTGAACTGGTACAAATGGATCTGGATAGTTTGGAGGTTTGGGCTGAGAAGTGGCAGATGAGGTGACATGGGGGGGGTGACATGGGAAGGAAAAATCTGGGACGGGGTTATGAATTAAATGTGAGAACACTTGGGACGACTGACGTGGAAAAGGACTTGGTTAATAGTAAATTTAGCTGTAGTGACCAGTGTCAGGCAGTTGCTGCCAAGGCAAATAAAATCATGGAGTGCATCAATTAGGGGTATAGATGCCCACGACAAGGAAATAATTCTACCACTATACAAATCACTAGTCAGACCACACATAGAATACTGTGTACAGTACTGGGCACCAGTGAACCAGAAAGATATAGTGGAGCTGGAGAGGGTTTAAAGACGGGCAACCAGAGTAATACGGGGAATGGGAGGACTACAGTACCCAGAAAGATTATCAGAATTGGGGTTATTTAGTTTAGAAAAAAAAAGGCTTAGGGGAGACCTAATAACTATGTATAAATATATCAGGGGGCAGTACAGAGATGTCTCCCATGATCTATTTATACCCAGGACTGTATCTATAACAAGGGGGCATCCTCTACGTTTTGAGGAAAGAAGGTTTCTACACCAGCACAGACGGGGGTTCTTTACTGTAAAAGCAGTGAGACTGTAGAATTCTCTCCCGGAGGAGGTGGTCATGGTGATCTCTGTAAAAGAGTTCAAAACGAGTCTGGATGCATTTTTGGAGAATAATAACATTGATGGTACATATTTAGGGACAGCACTTTGATCCAGAGATTTATTCTGACTGCCATATTTGAAGTTGGGAAGGAATTTTTACCTCTAGTATGAGGGTTATTTGCCTTCCCCGGGATCAACTCAGTAGGGACTCATTATGGATATAGGTTGATCTAGATGGACTCTGGTCTTTTTTTCAACCTTTTGAACTATGTTACTATTCAAGTTCAATCTTTCCTGCAGCACCCCCTGTCATCAGGTGCACGGAGCAAGCTTCGCTCCGTGCCTGATGACTGGCGATAATCTAAAATGTGGAGAGGAGAGCGCTCCTTGGTGAAATAAGAGGGTTTCTCCATATAAACCATAGACATAAAAGCCGCTCACCAAAGGTGATTGTGTAACAACATACACAACAATGGTAAGCACATCAGATGGTATGGTGTCCGCAGCCCTTCGGCAAAGCAATGGTGATCAATCGGTATGGCTTCAAAGTGGATGCCGGCTTCACATGGCGCAGGATACAAGCAGGAAGAGGCATGCCTGATGAAGCTGCTTTCCCACAGCGAAACGCGGTGCATCTTGGGAAATAAACTACCTTGATTTTACCTTGCCTCCTCCTGCTTGTATCCTCTGCCATGTGGAGCCGGCTTTGAAGCCATACCGATTGTTCATGATGACTGGCGATGCAGGGGACAGAGGATTGTGATGTCCCGGCTCCGCCGCAACCCCTCAATGCAAGTCTATGGGAGGGGGCCTGACAGCCGACATACCCCCACCCATTAAGCGGGAGGGGCCGTGACTTCATGATCCTCCGGCCCCTGCATCGCCAGTCATCAGGCACGGAGCGAAGCCAGCTCTGTGCACCAGATGATGGGTGCTGCAGGAGAGATCACGGGGGTCCCCAGCGTTGGAACCCCGCTATCAGACATCTTATCTCCTATCCTATGGATAGGGTATAAGATGTCTAGGGGCGGAGTACCCCTTTAATGTCAACGTTATGGCGATATGTGGTAACCCATGGTAACTAATATATTGTTTTAAAAGACACTTCACTAGCAAATGTCTGTGTTGAAATACACACCGAAGTATTGAAAGATGCAATGGCTTTTTCCAAGCATTCCAACAATTCTCCCTTTTTGGGAGTTGCAACAGGATTGTTGACAGTGTCTCAAAATACAGTAGTGAAGAACTATTAGATAGCATTTGTTAATATTTAAAAGTTGAAAAAAAAATATTCTTTGCCATGTCTTCACTATCTACTTGTTCTTCACTATTAGAGACACAGTTAGCAATCCTGTGGCAATTCCCTAAAAAAGGAATAATTTTTGATAATATTTACAAAAGCTATCAAAAATCCTCCCTTTTTTGTGAGTTGCAACAAGTTTTGTGGCTTGTGTATGTGTAGCCCTGGCTGGTAGTAGCAGCAGCAGCAAGGGTGGTGGACTGGTGGAAATTGTAGTAGCCATTGGAAAGTAGGCAGTGGTGGACTAGTGCTAGTAGTAGCCAGCGGACAGCAGCCAGTGGAAGACTAGTGATACTTCTGGACAGGCCTTGTTATGCCACTCCATGTGCTTATATAGAGCCGTAACGCCTATGCTTGAACCCTGGTAGTGCCTTACTTTCTTTCTGCAGAGATATCATTATGCCTGGTTTTCTGCATCTGGTTGGATAGAAAATAATTTCCACACAGCAGGATACTATAAAGAGATAGGTACACCATCACTCCACAGTGCCCCTTCTCTGGAAGGCTTTTTTCTTAAGCCTGCAGAGGCAGCAGTGCCTCTGTCACTTGCTCCTGAGCTGATGAGAACAAAAGGCCTGCTGACATCATCATCCCCACTACTCCACTCAGTATGAACTTCTGATGTCTGATCATCATATATTTCTTGCTCCCCCTCAGCATATTCACAATGATGCCTTACAATTTGATCACCACGCCTACCACCACTAGTGCAATGCTTGGCTGCTGCTCTTTCCTCCACCACTTCTGCAACACACACTAAAAGCTGGCAGCCCTTACTCAACTCTTCTATATGACTAATGATATCCTTCTGCTTAGCATTAGGGGAAAAGCAAAGACCAAGATAATGGAACAGACTGTCTGGGATGGACAGTTTCACTGTGCCATGTAACGTTAGACAATGAGGAATTCACTGACACCTGGCTCTGTCATATTGTCACATCTTCATTAAGTCAACCAGTCCACTATCCTCCTAAATCACACAACCCCTGGAAGGCAGTGAGAACTTTTGCTTGCTCATGCGGCTACTACTACTACTACTACCAGAAGGCACCTGTATGCTGCTGCTAAAATTCCTTTACTAGACCTTTTTTTTTTTTTTATTGAAAAAGATTTGTAAGTTATTTTTATATTTTGCTTGTGATTTGTCACTCACCTACTAGTCAACTTTCACTATCAACACTAGAAATGTGTACTTATGTGTATTTAAGACACAGGTAGAAGTACAATGGGGGAGATTTATCAAAACCTGTCCAGAGAAAAGTTGTCCAGTTGCCCATAGCAACCAATCAGCTAATTTCTTTTATTTTTAACAAGGCCTCTGCAAAATGTAAAAAGCAATCTGGAGGAGTGTGGCCTGCTACAAAGGATGTCCACCTAGCTCTCTCCTCTGTGAACCTCCTCTGCGACGCTTAGCGACATCACCCCGCACTAAAACCGGGACAATATATATGGAACCCTGCAGGGGAACCACCAGAGCATCACTGGACAACTTTTCAGTCCTCCAACTGAACACGGAGTTATAAGTGCCACAAAGCAAGCCCTGTTCCCGCGGCACCATCTTAAGAGAGGCTGCTGTCTCATCCTGAAGCGCGCTCCGCAGTGCGCAGAATCTCTGCACCGGAGCCTGGGAACCGAACACCAGTGACGATCGGACTCCCGAGCCACGGCCGACACACCAAGGTACTGTATTGCACCTACTCTTACCTTCCACGGCCGCCTTGTGTGCTGAGGCTGAACCCGGGGGCCATTATCTGCACCGAGGAGGACGCTGAGCAGTGAGAGCTGTTATCCCTTGCTGCCACAAGGACACAGCTGAGCTCAACAATGTCCTTGCATAAACCATTATTAGCTCTGCAATAAGTGTAGGGGACTTGCTAACGTTATAGAGCAAATTATATTTAGCTCTTTTGGACCCCCTGGCACAACAACTTTTATACAGTATATGACGGACATTTTATGCTGACCCCACAACTGCAAGTAACTGAACTGCAACCTCAGGCTTTACAGCTCCTTCACAGCGTATGGCATATACCACGTTTTTAGTGCGGCAACACACAAAGTCTCTACACTGTGCCTCTATTCCTCTGAGGGTAATACATTTTTCAGTGCAGCAATAGCTGCACCAGTTACAATGTCCACACTTGTACGTTCTTTTCAGGGTATTTTTTGTTAACCAGTTCTTATATTACTGCTAACAAGAGTATCTTTCAAATTTTTACACTTTTTAAAAGTTAATAGCCGTTTGGTGGTCCATCTCTGTAGTTCTAGATCATTTTGCAAGAGAAACCAGTTATGTTGATAACTTTTTTTATTTTCTCTGCTACTGGACTGTATGTAAAAGAAAAGGAAAACCTATCTTCAAATGTATTATTTCCTCTCTGGTTATGCTGTTTTTTTTCGAGAATGCTTATTTTACAAAAGCTCAGTTCTGTCACAATTGTAGGCCTTCTCAAAAGCTTCATCCAAGATTTTTTTTGGGTAACCTCTTTGATTAAGACGGGCCTGCAGTTCCCTCGCTTGCACCACTAAATCTTCATCCCGGCTATTTATTCGTCTAAATCTAATGAGCTGTCCCTATGGGACAGCCTTTTTTTACATGCTCTGGATGATAGCTCCTGTAGTGCAGGAGGGAATTACAAGCTTTGGATTTTCGGTATCCTTGAGTTCTAAATTCTCTGTTACAAGTGCTCACTTTAACATGCAGAAATTCAAGTTCTGAACCCCCTATTTTACACATGAATTTTAGGTTCATGTCCTTTTCATCGTTCAGGGTGTCCAAGCGATGAAAATGTTGTCTACAAATCAATGATAGCAGGCTATGGAGCCAATGTATTTATTCTTATCCGAAAAGATAAACTTCTTTTCAAGCATGGCTACGTACAGATTAGAGAGGGTGCGAGCAACGGGTGTCCCCATTGCTACACCCCCTACCTGTGCGTATCACTCCTCCCCGAAGCGGAAGGTATTACATGCCAGAATCAGACTTAAGGAATCACAAATGAAATTAATGTATTCAATACTCTTTTCCGAGCACTCCCAAAACTCCCTGATGGTCTCTACTGCTTTACTTTGTGGAATGCTCGTATAGAGACTTTCAATGTCTATGGAGACCAAAATAACAGGCTCGGATACAGAGAGATTTCGGAGTGCTCTGATAAAATCGTTGGTATCCCTTACTAATGCAAGGACCTCGGACAAAAGGGGATGGAGTAACCAGTCTATATACTTTGATAATGGTTCCGTTGGAGTCCCCACCCCGGAGACAATTGGTCACCCGGGTGGGGACTCCAGCGTTTTATGGATCTTTGGGAGATAATAACATACTGCTTCTCTGGGACTATTTAGCATGAGTTTCTCTGCTAGCTTTTTTGGAAATAACGCCCTTCTCAAAGTAAGTTCTTAAGTGCGTTTGTAGTTTATTCGATGTGCCGACAAAGGTTTTTTTTTTTTTTCTCTATTTTTTTATAATGCAAGGGGTTCTGTAACTGCCGCTAGGCCTCTTTTAAATAATCCCTCGTGTTCAAGAGAACTATGTTCCCCCCCCTTGTCGGACTTCTTCACAACGAAGTCATCCATTTTGCGTAGCCTCTCGATGGCGGATTTCTCCTCCCTAGAGAGGTGATCAGGATCTTTAGGATGACAAAGGGCTTTTATTTCTTCAAGAACTTTCTTTTGAAACAGATCCAAATTATTGCCCATCGCAAGTGGTGGGCAGAAGGTGGATCGTGCCCCTCCCATGAATTCTGGCACTTCTTTTGTGTCAATATCTCTCTCATCCAGACTCTTCCCCGTGTGGTCAGGAAGAAGATCCAAGAGATTGAACAAGCAGTCAATCTCTGCCTTAGGGGCATCTCGGAAAACACTGAATCCTAAAGGTCCAATGCTAACCGGGATCTCGCCCTCAACTCTCGGTTGCTGTCTAACCTCTTTATTTGAAAATAACTTTTTAAGGTTAATCTACCTAACGGCACGGAATAAATCAATTTCAAAAGCTGTTTGATCAAAGTCCTCTACAAGACAAAAGTTAAGTCCTTTTTTGAGGACGGACTCCGTCGAACTGTCCATAACAAAGTCTGACAAATAATAATAATAGAAAAAGAAGTGTGGCGATGCTCTAAAGTGTTCTGGACAGCAATCAAGACCTGGGCTACCCAACAGACACCTATACCTCAGGTGTCACAAAATATCTAGACAATAAAATATAAAATATGGGGCTCAAGGTCATGGATATATGGAGTAATGGTTATTTAATAGAATAAATGGTATAAAATTTATCAAATAATGATTGATGCCTGGCTACCCACAGGGCCCTTGCAGGTGTACAGGGATCATATATAAAATGTTAGACAATCATATAAAAATATCATAAATAACCTAAATGCATATTTAATGAAAACCTCTGGAATCACTCCAATAAATAGTAGAAATAAATATTGTGGATCAACACCAAAAATTGACAAAGTTCACAACAGTTCATCCAAGTATATGGTCAAAATCGATGGACAAAAAACTCCAAATAAGCCTCTAGCAATGAAACTAGTATAGCAGAAGATTCAGTCTCTCGTAGGTATCTCAAACAAGAGATAGCTATACCAATCGATTATTTCTCAGCAGCGTTATGTAACAAGTTCTCCAAAATAACAAGCTACTTTGTCTCAGTTGGAATAGAATGCTCTGTAATAATGTATAGCTCTGTACAGATAATAATTCACGGCTCTGCGTGATATGAATGGATTAGGTATGCTCACCGGTCCGGGCGTCTGCTACACGGGTGCCGTGATGGACTCTCCGGTTAATGCAGTGATTTCTCCGTTACCTGTATATGATCCCCACGCGCCTCCTCCTGGCAGTCTCTGTGCCACCTTCTGCCCACCGCTTGTGATGGGCAGCAATTTAGATCTGTTTCAAAAGAAAGTTCTTGAAGAAATAAAAGCCCTTTGTCATCCTAAAGATCCTGATAGTGAAGGAGGAGGAAATCGGAAGCTGAGATCGCGCTGTTGCAGAGAAGATTCAAGGATACTGGTAGAAGTCTTAATTTCTTTTATTCTATTCACACAACGCGTTTCTGGATATTAATAATCCTTTCTTCAGGCGTGATACAAAACACAGAATGCAGGAGATATATATAAGGGAAGTGACGTATCGCACCTGGATAACAACACGCCCACAATTCTCACACAAGTAAACATAATGGATATTATTAATGCTGCATATAATCACCAAATAAATCCACTATATTCCACGATAGATAATAAACCTGTCCAATAACAGAAAGGATTATTTTACAAAAAATTGCAATAATGTACAAATGCATAAAAACACATTGATACATAAAAAACACACAATAAAACCTACATTAAAAGGCCGTTTTTTCTATACACTCATTTAACCCCTCGGGCCACATAGTATTAAATCTAAAAATCCAATACGATTCTCGGTTAATTAACTGTTGATACCGATTAGGATTATTAGCAGGAATTTGTTCGATTACAAAAACTGACAGACAGTCGATATTATCCGGGTGACTTAAGGTTATGTGTCTCAAGACACTGTGCTGCATACATTTTTTTGCAATATTAGAGCGATGTTTGTTCATTCGAGCTCGCAAACTTTTCACTGTGCGCCCAATATATTGGATCCCACATCTACATATTAGTAAATAAACTACAAAAGAAGATGCACAATTTGCACTATCCCTGCACTTTATTACCTCCTGAGTGGAAAAAGATGTTAGTTGGGATGTATTCTTACAGGGGATCCATTTGCAGCATAGACATCTCGAGATCCCACACTTAAAGGTACCTGATTTAGCATTTTTTGTAATATCTCTAGAGATTACATCATTATTCAATATTTTTAGCCTACTTGGGGCTAACTGATTTCTAAGGGTTTTTGCCCTTCGAAATGTTAAATTAGGTCTCTTTGGTAAAACTTGTTTTAAAATCGGATCTGCATGCAGGATTCCCCAATATTTAGTCAGTATCCCCCGGATCCGATCAGGATTATTGTTATAAGTGGTAATAAAATTAAATTTCCTTTTATTATTAGTATTCTGGATCACAGCATTCCTTCCTTTTGTCTTTTTATTTGTTTTATGTACCAACTCCTTGCGTTCTAAGGTGCTTGCTTTCTGAAAAGCAGTGGACACTATTTTTTTGGGATAACCCTTTTCTAAAAATCTTTCCTGCAGTATTTTAGATTGCATAAGAAAATCTGCATCAGAACTGCACTTTTTCCGCACACGCTGATATTGTCCATATGGGACATTTAAAATCCATTTCGGATAATGACAACTATTAAAGTTCAAAAAGCTATTCACATCTACCTTTTTAAAATGTCTGCATGTCTGTATTTCATCTGTGTTATTTTTAAAAACTTCCAAATCTAAAAACACGCAACTGGTAGATGAAATAGTTGGAGTAAATAATAATCCCCAATCATTGTGATTAATTTCATTAATAAAAAGTATTGCTTCATCTTCAGTGCCATTTCAAAGTATAAATAAATCATCTATAAAACGCTTATAAAATATGATGTGCGGATTTAAAATGCGAAGGGACTCGAAGTGCCCCATATATAAATTTGCATAACTTGGGGCAAATCGAGTGCCCATCGCACAACCGAGGGTCTGTCTAAAAATGTGTCCATTAAAAGAAAAAATATTGTGCTCAAGAATAAAATCAATGGAATAAAGAAGAAATTCCAACTGGGCACTAGATATAGCAGCATCTTGTTCCAAATAGTATCTGATTGCACCAAGCCCTTTTTCTTTTAAAATGTTGGAATACAAAGCACTAACATCCGAGGTTATAAATAAATAATTATTATTATCAATATTTCTAAAAAATTCCAATTCTTGAATGAGCTGGGTGGAGTCTCTTAAAAAGCTAGGCAGTTCCAATACATATTGCTGTAAAAAAAGGTCCACAAAATGGGATAGGTGGGAACTAATAGCACCAACCCCAGAGATAATTGGTCTCTCGGGGGGATTACTTTGATCCTTGTGGACCTTTGGCAAATAATAAAAGGTGGGGAGTTGGTAATTTTTGATCTTTAAAAATTCGTATTCATTTTTATTTAGCACCTGAATGTCAAAGGCATTCTTAATAAAGAATAAATAATCCTCAGTTGGTAATTTTTGATCTTTAAAAATTCATATTCATTTTTATTTAGCACCTTAATGTCAAAGGCATTCTTAATAAAGAATAAATAATCCTCAAAATATTTTACAGAGGGATCATCTGACAGGACTTCATAATAATTCATATCCGAAAGGATCCGCATTGCCTCCTTAATGTAATCCGATCTATTTAAAATGACTGTACCCCCCCCCTTTATCAGCGGGTCTCACTATAATATTCTCATTATTTCTTAATGATTTGAGCGCTTTTCGTTCTTCCAAGGATAAATTATCCTTGTGAGTCGAACGGGGAGTTTCATTAATATTCCTAAAATCATTCCCCACCAATGAGTAAAATGTCTCCACAAAATTGCCTCTGTGTCCCAGAGGAAAAAAAGTGGATTTTTTGTGCACATCCATATGTTTACCACGTGCATCTAAAATATCAATATTGTCATGGTCATCAACATTAGTCGGAATATTTGCTTCAAGTTTACCTGTTTTGTTTTCCTTAAAAGCAAAAAAACGTGTGAGGGCCAATTTGCGAATATATTCATTCAAATCCAAAAACAACTGAAAAGGGTCCGGAGCAGTAGAGGGACAAAATGAGAGTCCCTTGGCTAAAAGGGAAATCTCACTATCACCCAATACATGTGGTGATATGTTAAATATTTTTATTGGCTTTGGTTTTGGTGTACAAGTGGACTGGCAAGTTTTATTTCCTTTTTTGCGGCCCCCCCCTGCATCCCCGTGGTCTATTTTTCTTTTTGTACTTTTTAATGTTGGTGAATTTATTTCCAGATGTGGAATCAAAGAGAGAGATGACGTGGCTATTGATTTGGTGACTGTAGACAGTCGATGTTTCAGTGGGAAATAATGCGGTAGTGTGTCCCGCTTCGGACTGATAATAGGTATTATCGTGGTGGTATGGGTGAGGAACCGGAGCAGTCGGATCTTCCCCTGACCCTGGGAGTAAGTATAAATACGCCTCCAGACTCCTCCCATAAATTAGATTAGCCTATGCAGGCTAACCACCACTAATCGGTATCAACAGTTAATTAACCGAGAATCGTATTGGATTTTTAGATTTAATACTATGTGGCCCGATGGGTTAAATGAGTGTATAGATAAAACGGCCTTTTAATGTAGGTTTTATTGTGTGTTTTTTATGTATCAATGTGTTTTTATGCATTTGTACATTATTGCGATTTTTTGTAAAATAATCCTTTCTGTTATTGGACAGGTTTATTATCTATCGTGGAATATAGTGGATTTATTTGGTGATTATATGCAGCATTAATAATATCCATTATGTTTACTTGTGTGAGAATTGTGGGCGTGTTGTTATCCAGGTGCGATACGTCACTTCCCTTATATATATCTCCTGCATTCTGTGTTTTGTATCACTCCTGAAGAAAGGATTATTAATATCCAGAAACGCGTTGTGTGAATAGAATAAAAGAAATTAAGACTTCTACCAGTATCCTTGAATCTTCTCTGCAACAGCGCGATCTCAGCTTCCGATTTCCTCCTCCTTCACTGTCTCTTACACGCCGGTGGATCCAGCGTGGGAAGCCGCAGCAGTTGTCACAATAAGCCCACATCAGCGTTGTGCCTGGAATATGCACAACCTGACCAGGTGAGTGCGTTCCTCACTCACCCACATTATCCTATTTGGTCTGGAAGATCGCACACAGAAGCGCTCTGTTGTTTTTTGTCTTAAAGATCCTGATAACCTCTCTAGGGAGGAGAAATCCGCCATCGAGAGGCTACATAAAAGGGATGACATCGTTGTGAAGAAGTCCGACAAGGGGGAACATAGTTCTCTCTAACCGGAGGGATTATTTAAAAGAGGCCTATCTGCAATAACAGAACCCCTTGCATTATAAAAAAATAGAGAAAAAAAAAACCTTGTCAGCACAACGAATAAACTACAAATGCACTTAAGAACTTACTTTAAGAAGGGCGTTATTTCAAAAAAGCTAGCAGAGAAACTCATGCTAAAGAGTCCCAGAGAAGCAGTATGGTATTATCTCCCAAAGATCCATAAAACGTTGGAGTCGACACCCGGGAGACCTATTGTCTCCGGGGTGGGGACTCCAACGGAACCGTTATCAAAGTATATAGACTGGTTACTCCATCCCCTTTTGTCCGAGGTCCCTGCATTAGCAAGGGATACCAACGATTTTCTCCGAGCACTCCGAAATCTCTCTGTATCCGAGCCTGTTATTTTGGTCTCCATAGACATTGAAAGTCTCTATACGAGCATTCCACAAAGTAAAGCAGTAGAGACCATCAGGGAGTTCTTGGAGTGCTCGGAAAAGAGTATTGAATACATTAATTTCATTTGTGATTCCTTAAGTCTGATTCTGGCATGTAATACCCTCCGCTTCAGGGAGGAGTGGTACGGACAGGTAGGGGGTGTAGCAATGGGGACACCCATTGCTCGCACCCTCTCTAATCTGTACGTAGCCATGCTTGAAAAGAAATGTATATTTTCGGATAAGAATAAATACTTTGGCTCCATAGCCTGCTATCATAGATTTGTAGACAACATTTTCATCGCTTGGATGGGCACGGAGTCCACCTTCGTGGACTTCGTGTCCGCCCTGAACGATGAAAATGACATGAACCTAAAATTCACGTGTAAAATAGCAGGTTAAGAACTTGAATTTCTGCATGTTAAAGTGAGCACTTGTAACGGAGAATTTACAACTCAAGGATACCGAAAATCCACGGCCTGTAATTCCTCCTGAACTACGGGAGCCATCATCCCGAGCATGTAAAAAAGGCTGTTCCATACGGACAGCTCCTTAGATTGAGGCGAATAAATAGCCAGGATGAAGATTTCGTGGTGCAAGCGAGGGAACTGCAGGCCCGTCTTAAGAGGTTTCCACTGACACCGGAACCCCCTGTGTCAGTCTCCATCTTTCCCTATCTACTACCATGAATACGATGTCTACCTGCTGTTCACCCCCACTTATCATTTTATTTGGCTTGGGGGGGATAGAGTTAACCATCTGGAGGTGAAATTTGGAGACTTTGCTATGTCCCACAACTCACTGATAGACGCACATAATGCTCTGGATGATGAGGTGACGTCCATTAAATCCAAAATAGCCAACCTTGAGGACAGAGGACAACAAAACAACATCAAGCTCTGCTGCATTCTGGAGACAATTTTGTCATCGGAATATCAGACTATGTTAGATTCTTAATCAAAGCTACTTTGCCAGACTGCTCTAACCAAGATCTCAAAATCGATTTGGTGCATTGTAATCTGGCTAAGACATCTCGGGGCACCATATCCACCAGATGTTTGGGGAACAGAGTGCACTTTTTCAGAGCAAAGGAAGCTCTCATGTCTGTCTCTAGAAAGAATGGGGGATTACCAGCCCCCTATCATAAGGTTCTCCTATTTGCAGATTTGTCCCCAGTAACCCTACAACTGTGCAGGGATTTGGCCCTGATTACTACCGCGCTTAGACAAGCTAAAGGGCCATACTATTGGGGCTTCCCAGTGCTCCTCCTGGTTCACTACAGAAATGAGCTTCGTGTGATTCGGTCCACTGAAGAGGGCGAAAGACCCTTGGTCAATGGAACATTTCAATGTCATAGCAAATGTCGCAGCCTTCGCCTAAAGTACGTGAAGAGTGGTCTACAGTTTGCTGATAGCTGGACATCATTGTGGAACCTCCACCTTGCATGCAGCACCTGACATCTGGTCCTACGCAGTACAGGGCTGTAGAATGGACTTTAACCCCAAGCTCTTGGACTTCGGTCTACACTGATTTGCCTTTAGTTTCCTTACTTGGCTTTTTTGTTGCTTACTTTCATGTTTGGTGCTTTTGTGTTGTTTTTTATTGCTAACTGGTGACCATCTTTACTTCCAGGATCACTGCATTGCTGATTTTTGGTGGCGACGGATGCACTTGCTGGGAGGCGTATACTTTTATATGCATCTTAATTTTTGCGCTTCTTCTATTCATATATATGGTACTGCTGGTAGCAAGCTTAAATGTTAATTGTCTAAACAGCTCCATGCGACGGGCCCATTTATGGAAAGAGGCAAGAGTCTTATGCTGTGATGTTCTGCTGCAGCAAGATGCTCCAAGGTTGTCTCATAGGACCTTCCCTTATTTGTATCACTCTCATTTCCACAGCTAGTCACGAACTAACACAATAAAAAATACGGCTTTTACCCAGATAGCTATTTCCTCTGATCCTCTAGGGAGATTTGTTATCTTAGTGTGTTCACTTAATAACGACATATACACCCTAGTTTCTCTACACCCTGTTCCAAATTATTATGCAAATTATATTTTTCTAATTTCTTAAATAATTGATGTACAGTCAGCATAATTCTCATTTTATCAACTATTGAGTACATTTCAAATTTTATTGAACAAACCTCCTAATGATAACTATTTTTTTAAACATAAGAAGCTTACAATGCACTGTTCCAAATTATTACACACAGTAAGTTTCAAAACACTTTATATATTGTAAAGAACTGCAAAAAATTGGCATTTGTTGTGTTTGCAGCATATTTACTGAAATCAAAAGCTATTTCAATCAAACTTTTAATGATCAGCCCAGCGGGGCACTACTCACAGATGTCACCTTCAAGCACTGCCCTCCTCCTCTTTGTTGGGGGCCACCGGGCGCTGGAACTCACTGTACGCCAGTGGTCTCCAACCTGCGGACCTCCAGATGCTGCAAAACTACAACTCACCCACTGGGTGTCCGGGCATGCTGGGAGTTGTAGTTTTGCAACAGCTGGAGGTCCGCAGGTTGGAGACCACTGCTGTCCGCTGTATCCCTATGCCTGGGCTGCAAAACATAAAGAAAATAAACTTTAAACTCAACTACGTCGGGGCCACACACTGGGGACTGGAACGCTGGACAGCCGTCAGCCTATCACCGGCCGGAGCGATGTCCTGCCCCAGCCAGTGATAGGCTGAACCCATTGTCATGTAAGAAGCCGGCCAGTCCCCAGCGTGTGGCCCCGACGTAGTTGAGTTTAAAGTTTATTTTCTTTGTGTTTTGCAGCCCGCACATAGGGATACAGCGGACAGCAGTGGTCTCCAACCTGTGGACCTCCAGCTGTTGCAAAACTACAACTCCCAGCATGCCAACTGTCCGGGCATGCTGGGAGTTGTAGTTTTGCAGCATCTGGAGGTCTGCAGGTTGGAGACCACTGGCGTACAGTGAGTTCCAGCGCCCGGCGGCCCCCAACAAAGAGGAGGAGGGCAGTGCTTGAAGGTGACATCTGTGAGTAGTGCCCCGCTGGGCTGATCATTAATTGGGGGGGGGGGGGGGGTTGCTGAATACTGCGCACGGGTCACATGATTTAGGGGGGTGTTGAAAATACCGTTATATACCGTGGAGCCGCCGTAAGTTAAAAAAATACCGTGATGCACATATTTGGTCATACCGCCCAGCCCTATAGGAGTTCTATGGCTAACCAGTATGTTCAAAGTAGTGGGCATTGCCACAGCACATGGTATAATGTCCCTGGCTGACCACATCCCCTCCAGCAAACATTCGGAACCTCGGGGTATATTACATGCAACCTCGAGGGAGTAAAGTACCATTGCAATCAAGATTTTAATGCAGCTTCTAGATGGGAAACACAACCAAGGGACTTGGTCAACCACCTCTCCGACTGCACCCACGCTCCCATCTAATTAATGGAGCTGATTTAAAATGGACTATAGGAGGATCTAAGAGAGTATATATCAGCTTTAGGCCCTTAAGTGACATCTGAAAAATGCGAAAAGCATCTAAGGAATATATCCAGACATTTGATTTAACAGTCAACCAGATGTCTGATGCGTAAGTATTTATAAAAGTCGCTCTTAGGTATAGCGTGAGTTGAGCAAATGTCAGCGAAGGGGCACACCACACCCTGTACACACAGATCATTAATATAGATGATCTTACATTGGATCCAATGAGATAGATCTAGATTTGGGCTCATATGCTGAACAACAAACAGGGATGTGTGGGATGGATAAAAAAAGGTGTTTAGTCCCATGGCTAATGTGTAAGAGGGACCAGCTATGTAGGCCAGCTATTATTAAAGTGAGGGGGAAATATTTAAAAAGAAAACTCATAGATGGCGCCTTTGTAAATAAATGATTTGATTTTAAAGAGAATGAATGACCTACTGCTCACCTTCTAGAGTTTTGCAAAATTACAGGCACAACTCCGGGATGCGCTCAAAAGCGGTGAGCGGCGAGTTTCCGGGAGCCGCTAGCTGTCGGCACCGATGGTGGGCGGTCAGGATTCTGGCAGGTGATGTGCGGCGAGGTTCCGGGAGCCGCTGGATGTTAGCACCGCTGGCAGGCGGTCGGAATGCAGGCAGGTGCGGCGGGGGTTCTGGGAGCTGCTGGTGGTTGGCACCGCTGGCAGGCGGTCTGGATGCAGGCTGGAAATTTGTTGCGGACATCCGTGACAGGGGACGGACGCAAGATCCGACTGGTTATGCAGCGCTTCACGGAGATGAAGACAATTTTCGCAGGAATACTGTGTGAATTTTTTAGTTCCAATGTACCCGTAACATACACAGACAATATTAATTACACAGATGTGCAGGACAATCTCTTCTGTGTATGGAAATACCCCATGTGTGGATGTCAAGTGCACTGCGGGCGCACTACAATGCTATGAAGAGGAGGAGTCATATTTAACTTTTGGAAAGCAAATTTTGCTTAAATAGTTTTTGGGGGGCATGTCCCATTTAGGAAGCCCCTATGGTGCCAGGACAACAAAAAATAAAACACATGGCATACTATTTTGGAAACTAAACCCCTCAAGGAACGTAACAAGGGGTACAGTGAGCCTTCACACCCAACAGGTGTTTGACGACTTTTCATTAAAGTTGCATGTGTTTTCCCAAAATTTTAAATTTTTACAAGGGGTAATAGGAGAAAATAGCCCCCAAAATTTGTAACACCATTCCTTCTGAGTATGGTAATACCCCATGTGTGGACGTCAAGTGCACAGCGGGCGCACTACAATGCTACAACAGCAAAAACAAAACACATGGCATACTATTTTGGAAAGTACACCCCTCAAGGAAAGTAACAAGCAGTACAGTGAGCCTTAACACCCCACAGGTGTTTGACAAATGTTTATTAAAGTGGGAAAGAAAAGGAAAAATTAGATTTTTTTTTTCCCACTAAAATGCTGGGGTCACCCCAAATTTTTAATTTTCACAAGTGGATATAGAAGAAAATGTCCCCGTAAATTTGTAAATAGATTTCTTTGGAGTAAGGACATACCTCATATCTGGACGTTAACAGCTCAGCGGGTGCACACCGGTCTTGGAAGAGCAGGAGCACAATCAGGGGCCTTGAGCTTTTACATAGCTGCCTATGGAGCCAGAACAGTTTACCCCCCCTCAAGGAGCATTACATGGGGTAAATTGCTAAATGGGGTACAGTGGGACGTAAAATCATAAAACAGGTTATGTTGCCAGAATGATGACCCAGAGCATAGCCAAAACTAAAAAATATGCCCACCCCAAACCCTATGCTCTGAATCATCATTCTGGGAATGCGATTTGTGTGGCCGTCCCTAACCTGCTGCCTCAAATGCGCACCCCGCTCAGTTGGAGAGAGAGCGCTGCGCATTTGATGCAACATAAAAAAGTCCCTGATGATAGTGACTCAGTGACCCATGACCCATTTTTAGTTTTTTTTTTTTTATAAACAAGTTTTTGGGGCAACTTAGTGGTTTTATGGGGTTAAAATTTGGAATGTACTCTGGACTTGGTACATTGGGGTCAAATTATGGGAAATTAAAATGAAAAGGGAAAATTTTGTACTCCATGGAAGTGTGATACTCTCTGAAGCATTTTTTTTTTCAGATTCAAAATGTTTTATTTCGTAGCAAAGATTAGTATAAAACAAAACAATGTAGTACAGCACAGTTAAGAAACCATACAGCAAACAAGTTAACGGGATAACGTAATAAACTGGGTAATAGGGTATCATACATCTAAGCAGATGGAGTACAGGGTTCTGGGATTGCAGCAGCACTTCCCGTGAAAGCTAGTAAAGAACCAGGTCCTCATGTACTGTGAGGACATAGGCAAGGGTTCCACTCAGTAATCAAAAATATGTGATTTCAGGTACAATAAGGCAATAACGTCAAATCACTAGTTTGAACTGCAAAAAAAAAGGAACACTGTAAGGCGTAACAAGGAGAGACAAACAAGAGGAGGGTGGGGGGGCGTGGGAGAGAAAGAGAAGAAATATAGAGGAGGTGGGAGGAGAAGGTAGGAGAAGCGGGAAAGGGGGGGGGGGTAGGCTGTAGGTGACAGTCTTCTCGGGTCCGGGAGGCTCCAGGTCTTCAGGTCGCATGGGCTAGGAAGGCGGTCACCAGATGGTAGAAAGTGGGCAAGCGGTAAGAATCAGGGTGTAATGAGGTGATGTGTAGGCAGCTATGGTGAAGTGTCATAACGTTAGTAGCCATTTGTTACCATGGCATGGATAGTAGCGGCTAATCTGCTCCGGGACATGATCAGTTTTAAAATGAGTCTCCTGGAGACACAGAATTTTAGCCTGTTCTTTGTGTAGGTGGTCCCGGACCTGGGACCTCTTCTCTGGCAAGTTAAAACCCTGAACATTCAGGGAGGTTACTTTAAGCTCGACCATCCGGTTGGTGGATCACAGGGCAAAGGCTTGCAACAGGTAGTCGGAGGAGGACTCAGGCGGCACGGGACCTACAAGGAATGCAAAACACAAAGAGTTAACTACAAAAACAATAAACAAAGAAAAAAAAAGCAAGAAACTTGCAAGGGTACTCTAGCAACAGAGCGGAACTTCTGTCGAAAAGGCGCACTGTGACATACTCCAACCCTAAGTGGGGGAAAGGGTAATGTAATTAACAAAATATGTCAGACTGGAAAAGGGTGTGAGCGAAGTCGCCCACGGCCTATAAGAAACTAGAATACGGAGCCACTAAGGGACCGTCAAACATAAATGATGGAGGGGTGAGAAAATGGCCTAGCACATCAGGAGACTATGGGGCACTGGACTTCCCCAAAGAGGGCAGGAAGCACAGAGAGTGTAGCAAAAGGCACAGATCACGTAGTCACAGAGAACTCTCAATGTGTCTCTCCCACATGCAATGTGGCTGCTGGAAGTACAGCCAGAGCACTCAGGTCTCCAGCCCGGAGTGCTGTCGTCTCGGTCGCTGGGGCAGCGGATCTCCAGATATGGGACGTCTTGTCGTGCCTCTCTGCGAGGCTCTAGGCACAGGCGGTGCGGCATAGGGGTCCCTCAGGTAGGCAGTCCAATCCGAGAGAGTCACAGGAGGAAGATCAAGGGTAGTCAGGAACAGAGGCAAGTCTCCAGGGTTATGAAGAGAGGCAGTCACCTCCCCCACAGTAGCATGCAGGGCAAAGGGGAACCCCCATCTATATGGGATGTGGCGATCTTGAAGAAGACGTAGAAGGGGCCTCGGCAGGGCCCGCTGGCGAAGAGTGTGTCTGGAGAGGTCCGGCTACAATTGCAAAGTGGCTCCGTCAGTCAATATCACCCCTTTGCCTCACCCTCTGCATAATTTGCTCCTTAAGAGCATAGCGGTGAATGCGACAGATCACGTCCCTTGGTCTAGCTGGATCGGTGCTGGGGCCGGAGAGCCCGGTGTACTCTGTCGATTTCGATACAAGTGTCAGGAGGTCGTCCCAGAAGCATATTAAAAATCCCCACAACCGTGGGGTGTAAGTCCTGAGAACGGGTCGCCTCTGGAAGGCCGCGGATACGGACATTGTTTATACGACTCCTATTCTCAACATCGTCAAGGTGATCAGCAAGGGTGTACTGGGTGGAGGTCTGAGCATTCAAAGCATTTTTCATGTCCCGCATGGAGTCGAGAACAGTTTCTTGAAAGTCCTCTAGGGCCTGCACCCTGTCCTGCAGCTCGGCTATGTCCTGCTTAACTGGCTGAAGGTCTTGGCGCCAGGCGTATTTGAGATCCGAGGCCATAGCGGACATGTCAGATTTTGTAGGTAAAAGCACCAAAAGCGCCTGCAGCTCAGGGTGGCCTTTCAGCAGTGCGACCGCCTGGTCAGGAGGTGGGAGGGTGGAGGACAAGGGGTCCCTGTCCGCAGACTGGATAGGATCACCACGGGCAGCACAGGTCAGCTCCTGGGTGTGAGGAGGTCAGGGCTGCAGAGGAGCGGTGGGCTGCCTTCCGCTACCCAAGTGGCAGCCTGCAGGCTGGGAAGGAGGGGGGGGGGGAGAGTGTTTGCAGGACCCCCTAGCACTCTGGGCACCCACCTCCCACAGTTGGTGAGTCTGGGAGTCCCCATGGTGACAGTCTCTGAACTCCTGTCTGCATCATCATCGGAGGGGTCAGGGGATGGGGAGCTCATCTGCTCCCTAAAGATAGAGGGGATGCTCTGGGAGAGAGAGTGGTGTGGAATGGAGGTCTCAGTAGGGGAGGATAGGGTCACTGGGCTCTGTGGCAGCGGGAGGAGTAGTGGCTGATGGGATCCTACCCCTGCTTCTCCCGGTAGCTGGACCTCCTGAATGGAGTTCCCTTCAGGTTCCCGCGACACAGGCGGCATCAGAGGGTCCTGGGGGATCCGGTGTGTAGACCCCACAGTAGTAACTTGTGGCAGGTTGCCTGAGCCAAGGCCCAGCGGTCAGCACCCGCACTGTATGGGCCGGCGAAGGAGCGCTCCGGTGTCCCCGGCAGGGGAGATGCAGCAGCGCCGGGAGAGGGCTGCCGGAAAGTGCCGCTTCAGCGCTAGCGACCCGCTGCCTTGTGGCTGGTGGAGAGGAGGCGGAGCCTAATGCAGCCGGTGGCTCCCTCGCCATCTTGGAGTGCCCTGGCATTCTCTCTTCGGCCTCCGGGAGCCCAAGCAGGGGGCTGAAAAAATTGGAAATCGGGACCTCTGGATGCTGGGCCGTTTCCTGAACACGCCGCTTCTTTCCAGATCGTCGTGCGCCCATTAGAACTTGTGAACAGCCCGCTTTTGTCGGCCCTGGGGACTGAGCTCAGGTACCCTGCGTCCTACAGCTTACATGGTGAGACACGCCCCCCTCAGATTATTTTAATATGTGCTTTTTATTACATAGTTACATAGTTAGTACGGGCGAAAAAAGACATATGTCCATCAAGTTCAACCAGGGAATTAAGGGGTAGGGGTGTGGCGCGATATTGGGGAAGGGATGGGATTTTATATTTCTTCATAAGCATTAATGTTATTTTGTTCCAGGAATGTATCTAATCCTGTTTTAAAGCTGTTAATTGTTCCTTCTGTGACCAGTTCCTGAGGTAGACCGTTCCATAAATTCACAGTTCTCATGGTAAAGAAGGCGTGTCGCCCCTTGAGACTAAACTTTTTCTTCTCCAGACGGAGGGAGTGCCCCCTCGTCCTTTGGGGGGGTTTAACCTGGAACAGTTTTTCTCCATATTTTTTGTATGGGCCGTTAATATACTTACCGTATATACTCGAGTATAAGCCGAGTTTTTCAGCACGATTTTTCGTGCTGAAAACACCCCCCCTCGGCTTATACTCGAGTGAACTCCCCCACCCGCAGTGGTCTTCAACCTGCGGACCTCCAGAGGTTTCAAAACTACAACTCCCAGCAAGCCCGGGCAGCCATCGGCTGTCCGGGCTTGCTGGGAGTTGTAGTTTTGAAACCTCCGGAAGTCCGCAGGTTGAAGACCACTGCGGCCTTCAACATCATCCAGCCCCCTCTCACCCCCCTTTAGTTCTGAGTACTCACCTCCGCTCGGCGCTGGTCCGGTCCTGCAGGACTGTCCGGTGAGGAGGTGGTTCGGTGGGATAGTGGTTCCGGGGAGGCCTCTTCTAAGCGCTTCGGGCCCGGCCCCAGAATAGTCACGTTGCCTTGACAACGACGCAGAGGTACGTTCATTGCCAACGTACTTCTGCGTCATTGTCAAGGCAATGCCTCTATTCCGGGCCGGAAGCGCGGAGAAGAGTCCTCCCGGTGAAGATATAGCAGCCCGGAACCACTATCCCACGGGACCACCTCCTCACCGGACAGTCCTGCAGGACCGGACCAGCGCCGAGCTCAGGTGAGTACTCAGAACTAAAGGGGGTGAGAGGGGGCTGGATGATGTTGAAGGCCGTAGTGGTCTTCAACCTGCGGACCTCCGGAGGTTTCAAAACTACAACTCCCAGCAAGCCCGGACAGCCGAAGGCTGCCCGGGCTTGCTGGGAGTTGTAGTTTTGAAACCTCTGGAGGTCCGCAGGTTGAAGACCACTGAGGACGGATGATAAGAGGATGATGAAGGGGGGGGGGGTGTGAGATGATGACAAGAGGATGATGAAGGGGGGGTGTGGGATGATTACAAGGGGATGATGAAGGGGGGTGGGGATGATTACAAGGGGATGATGAAGGGGGGTGGGGATGATGACAAGGGTATGATGAAGGGGGGATGTGTGGGATGATGACAAGGGGATGATGACATGTGATGATGATGAGGGTCTGGATGATGACAGGCGGTGATGATGATGAGGATGTTAATGACGGGTCTGGATGATGACAGGGGGGGATGATGTATTTCCCACCCTAGGCTTATACTTGAGTCAATAACTTTTCCTGGGATTTTGGGTTGAAATTAGGGGTCTCGGCTTATACTCGGGTCGGCTTATACTCGAGTATATACGGTATATACGTTTATCATATCCCCCCTCAAACGTCTCTTCTCATCTCTTCTGTTCTCTTTTCTCTTGTCATCTTTTATTTTCATTTTAATTATTACTGTACAAAGTATTAGTGGGAAGTAGCTGCAAGGGCCCTGCAGCGATCTCTCATCAGTTTATTTCTGTGTACGTTTTAGTATGACCAATGAACCTTATTGTATGTTCTTCATATCAATATTTGTCTTAGACATCTATCCTTCTTAAATTTTCTTGTTATCAAAATTTGTCTTATACATCTATCCTATTATGTCAGGGACCAGGCTTGGGACCCTTGGAAGCTTTTCAGCGCAGGCCTTTTTTGTGTTTACCTAGACTTTACTTGTTGTGACATTTGGTATATATGTCCGTTTTCGGTTAAAAGGGTTCTCCGGTGGCAAACAATTTTTTTTAAATCACCTGGTGCCAGAAAGCTAAACAGATTTGTAGATTACTTATGTCAAAAAATCTTAATTCTTCTAGTACTTATCAGCTGCTATGTTCTCCACTGGAACGTTTTTTTTTTTTTAATGTATTTTCTGACTGACCACAGCACTCTCTGCTGCCACCTCTGTCCATGTCAGGAACTGTCCAGAGCAGGATAGGTTTGCTATGGGGATGTGTTCCTGCTCTGGACAGAGGTGTCAGCAGAGAGCATTATGGTCAGACAGAAAATAAATTATAAAAAGTATACAGCAGCTGATAAGTACTGGAAGGGTTAAGATTTTTTAAATAGAAGTCATTTACATATATGTATAACTTTCTGTCACCAGTTGATTAAAAAAAAACAAAATTCCACCTGGCTACCCCTTTAAACTGAAGCTTTGTGTACTGTGAGCTACACTAATCCTTTTTGTACTAATAGTTAGTTATAGCCTACACTAAACATTTTTTGTTTGTTTGTTTTTTTAGCAGTTTAAAAAGTCAAAATGTTTCGGAGATGCCAGGAAATATTTCTTCAAAACCTAAGATAAACAATTGCCAAGAAGCAGTGGTTTCCTTCGCCCCAGAACCAGTCACATTTGTTCCAATTGTATTAGAAAATATAAAAAGTGATGAAGCCAAAAAAAATAACAATAAGTCGGCAAATAGAGAAGAGAAAGCTAAATATTTTGATGCCACTGTGAAATCACAAAGAAAATTCAGATGGGATTTCTCAAAAATCTGCTTTCCAAACTGTGCATGTGATCAGCTGTGCCTTCAGCTGCCAGATCCAGAGCCTTCCTTTCTGCCTACTAATGTGATTGGGCGTCAGGCAGACATATCTCCTTGGTTAGGAAAGCTAAACTTGCATCCAGAGAAGTACTCCAGAAGAGAACTCGAGCTGTTGGAGTGGGAACGGAAGTACAAAATCAGCATCAATACTGACCCTAAAATGAAAAAGTGTAGCAACTGGAATGAATATAAGAGGCTCCTGCGAGAGAGAGCATGTCAGAGTCATAATGAAAGACCAGCACATCTTTGGTCAACTACAGTAAGGCCTCTGCTGACTCCAGGACATGTGAAATCTACAGGTGAGCCCTTACTGCATGATTTTCTTTCTGATCAAAGTTGATTCTCCTTTAATTTATGCCTCATTATGTAACACGTTTTTCATTGAGAATGTTGCTCTTCATCGAAAGAGTTTGTGGTGACCAGAACAGATTTTCCTTGATGTGCATGCAAAATCTAGGCAGATTATGGTTCCCTCAGACTATGCAATTCAAATTAAATAACATTATATAAATAATATTTTTGTTCCAGTTTAACATATTTTGGGGACAAGGATATTTCTTCTGTAACTCTGATTCTTCTTGTCAAATTATTCATAGCATTGATAATGGCATGTTTGTTGTACTAACTCCTTATTTTTGCATTCAGCTTCGGTTCTAGAGCAAGTAGCAGTAATCAGTCAATCTAAGTTAGTGGAGGACGGTAAGAGGTAAGCGTAAATATATATTTTTCCAAACTTTACAATTTTGTAATTTTTTTTCTGCTGTATAAATAAATAAAAATGTATCTTTAGTTTGATACACCCTTTCTAAGGGTATCTAATTTTTGCACTTTCATTTTTTCCTCCTCATGTTCTAAAAATCATAACTCTTTCAGTTTTTCACCTACGGATGTATATGAGGGCATGTTTTTTGCACTTTTGTAATTTTACTTTGTAATGACCTCAATCATATTACCGCCAAAATATACGGCAAAACCATAAGATTATTTGTTGGACAAGATTGAAAAAACAAACACCATTTTGTAAGTTTTGGTGACTTCCGTTTCTACGCAGTGCACTTTTCGGTAAAAATGACACCTTATCTTTATTCTGTAGGTCCAGATGCTTAAAATGATACCCAATTTATAAAAAAATATCTATATATATAAAACTCAACGTGTGTGTGTGTGTGTGTGTGTGTGTATATGTATGTATGTTCCACAAAAACTTCCAAACAGCTAAAGATAACATGAAACTTGGCACACATGTTACTTATATGTCAACAACAAACATAGGATAGGTGATTTAACCCTTATTCACCCCCATTTGCTAGGGGCAGGGTTTATGTTTAAAGTCCCATACAAGTCTATGACAAATATATGTTACTGCA
Organism: Hyla sarda; assembly: GCF_029499605.1. NCBI lineage: Eukaryota > Metazoa > Chordata > Amphibia > Anura > Hylidae > Hyla > Hyla sarda. Next base: position 42,794,049 of record NC_079201.1, read on the forward strand.
TAACTTCCAAACAGCTGGAGATATTTTGTTAATACTTGGTCACATGTTACTTATATGTCCACTTAAAATATAGGATAGTTAATTTAACCCTTAACTACCCCCATGTGTGAGGGTCGGGGTTTTGGTTTAACATCCCATGCAAATCAATGGGAAATGTATGTTCTCACATAATATCCATATTTCAATACCTGGTACACATATTACAGGTCAGGATATGAGGACGCAATGGGAGGTCGAGATAGGAGGACGGGATGGATGGGATAGGAGGTCGAGATAGGAGGACGAGAAAGGAGCACGGGATAGGAGGTCGGGATATGAGGACGAGAAAGGAGCACGGGATAGGAGGTCGGGATAGGAGCACCGGATAGGAGGTCGGGATAGGAGGTTGGGATATGAGGACAGGATAGGAGGTTGGGATATGACAACAATATATGAGGACGGGATATGAAGTAAAAAATGTCCTCCTTTGTTGATTTTCCTCCCCAACAAGGATGAGGAAGGAAAAAACGGGCAACGCCGGGTATTCAGCTAGTGTATATATATATATATATATATATATATATATATATATATATATATATATATATATATATGAAAAAATGTATAACTTTTTGCAGGAAAATCAGTATGTTTAAAATTGTCCTCTTCTGACCCCTATAATTTTGTTTATTTTTCCATATACCTGGATTTGGGGAGGCTCATTGTTTGCGCCGTGATCTTTTGTTTTTATCAGTACCATCTTTGTTTTTATGGGACTTTTTGATTGCTCTTTATAAAAAATTTTTAGGGTATACAAAGTGACCAAAAATATGCAATTTTGGACTTTGGTATTTTTTTATGTATACGCCATTGACTGTGTGGTTTAATTAACATTATATTTTTATAGTTCGGACATTTACACATGTGGCGATATCACATGTGTGTTTTTATTTTTGTTTACGTATTTTTTTATGGGAAAAGAAGGGTAATTCAAACTTTTATTGGGGAAGTAGTTCATTTTTCTACGCAATTTTTTAGTCCCCCTAGGGGCTATTGATTGCATACACTGTTCAATGCTATGCAATAGTATAGCATTGATCAGTGTTATCGGTGTTCGGTTCCTCCAGGCTGCTGAGGCTTCCTTGAGCACGGAGCCACCGTTCCGACAGCAAGGAGGCAGGTAAGGGCTCTCCCGCCGTCCTCTCATCTGATCGGGACACAGCAGTTTAAGCGCGGTGGTCCCATTTAGCTCCGCTGATCTGCCGGGACTGTTTTTTTTTTCTATTTTAGAATAGAATAAGGGGTTAAAGGGGTATTCTGGCTTGATACATCTTATGTCCTATCCAAAGGATAGGGGATAAGATGTATGACCGCAGGGGTCCCGCCGCCGGGGACCCCCACGATCTTGGTGCAGCCCCAGGCATTCTGTGCCAGGCGCTGCCTCCGAGAAGGGGACGTGATGTCACGGCCACACCCCCTAGTGACATCACACCCCCTCCATTCAGGTCAATGGGAGGGGGCGTGACTGAAATGGCTTAAGTAAGGCTGTTTGCTACTTTATGTACCCTCATAAGTCGCAAAAAAATGTGCATCCGCAGTAAGCAAAAAAGCTCTAAATGCAACTATAAATATCCCCCTATTTCCATACATGATTTTGGTAAGACCTTTAACCTCTTCAGGACTCAGGGCGTATGCATACGCCCTGCATCCTGAGTCATTAAGGACGTAGGGCGTATGGATACTCCCGTGGGAACTCTGGTTCCCGCCGCTAGCCGGTCGGGGACCGGATCGGGATGCCTGCTGAAATCATTCAGCAGGCATCCCGTCTCATCGCCAGAGAGGATCCTGAGATCCCCTCATACAAGCGATCGCCGGTAAATACTCACCGGCGGTCTGCGGCGCTTCCAGGTCACGTGGGACACAAGTGACCCCAGGACCCGGATAAGGATGATGATTGGTGGTATAACAGACACCACCAATCATCATCCGTACAGTACTGGGGGGGCAGCACTATTGCCATCCCCCAGTACAGCATTGATTGGCCGGCCGTAGTGACCGCACCAATCACTGCAGTATGGGAGGTTGGATCAGGAGCACGCTTCTCCGTTCTGCCCACCATTACTGTGAGATCTGGTGTGCAGGATGGAGCCCCGTGCATCATAGCGAAAAAGTAAAAAAAAAAAAAAAAAAAAAGTGCCCCCTTTCTGTGGCCCCTTGGAACAGAAAGCAGTAAGGGTAAGCTTTAGATTAGGTAGGGGTAAACCAAAAAATAATTTTTTTTTGCAGCGTACTTTCCGTAGGTGTCTGCGGGTCCGTAGCACCTTTTAACTGCGTGATCCCGGCCCTACTGTGTCACTGCGGTCTGCCACCAGCATTTTATTTTTTATTTTTTGGGGGGAGTAGAATTTTTTTTTTCTTAACGTGTGGCTGGACCCTCTAAGCTATAAAACAGCGGTCCGCCACCGTTAGTTAAAGCCCACCCGCCGCTGATCAGTCCCATACTACTGATCAGCGTTTTTTTTTTTTTTCTGGTGCAGGCAATTTTTCGGGTTATAGCGGCATTTTTATTTTTTGCACTTATAGACGGTCCGTGCCACCAGTAGCAGGCCTGTGCTGTGTGGAAGGACCGTACCTCTGTGTGCAGCCTGCCCCACTGCTTTCGGTGATTTATCTCTGATCAGCGTTTTTTTGGGGTTCAGGCGGGTGCATTTTTTCGGGGTTAAGCGTTTTATTATTTTTCGGGTATTTTGTGTGGGGGTCTGTGAACGTTCCACCAGCCACTGTTCTGGGCTGACTGGTTGGACCTCCCACTGACTTCTGCACTCCCTGCTGCCACCAAGCGCTAATCAGTCCGCACACCACTGATTAGGTACACCCTTTTTTTGGCGCAGGGCTTTTTTGGCGCTGGAAGTTTTTTTTATCTCCCTTTTTTAGTTTATATTTTTTCTGTCAGGGCGGGTTTAGGTAGTTAGGTTAGGGAGGTATTATCGCACCACACCACACCACACGCAGCACATACACAAAGTTCCCCCTCCCCCCACCTATATACACTTCACCCCCCCATTAGAGTAGGGAAATGGCCCGCAGGGCATTTTCAGCAGAGGAGGCATATGCCATACTTGCCTCAGAGGATGAGGAAGACCCCGCCTTCCTTATTTCCTCGTCCTCCTCATTGTCTAGTTCTGAAGATGAGCCACCAAGGCGGCGGAGTCGCCACCAAGCAGGTCCACAAACCTTCTCTGCTTCTGACCCTGAGCCCCATGCTAGTATGAGTCCCCCTGGCCCCCCAGCCATGTTCACTGGTGCCCCGTGCCGAAGAACTTGTCTGGACTGAGCCAGCTGACCACAAGCCCGTGATTCCTGAGTTTGTTGGTGACTCAGGAATCAAGATTGACATTGTCGGGTTCACTGAAATGGACTATTTCAGGGTTTTTTTCAGTAACAACTTAGTCAATCTGATGGTTGAGCAGACTTATCTGTACGGAGCAGAAAAACTGCACCCAACAGTTCATCGCCACACACCCCGGCTCACTCTTGGCTAGGCCCAATGGCTGGTTCCCAGTCGATGCAGCCGAAATAAGGACATTTTGGGACCTTGCGCTGCATATGGGCCTGGTCAAGAAACCCAGTGTCTGGCAATATTGGAGTGGGGACGTCAGAAATGTTTGCATTATGCTGATAATGCGGCATGACCCCCCCCCCCCCCCCCCCCCCCGGACTGATCCCGCGTATGACCAGCTGTATAAAATCAGGCCAGTCATCAATCACTTCGGGGCCAAATTTTGGGAGGCCTATGTCCCTGGAAGGGAGGTCGCTATTGATGAGTCTCTCATCAGCTTTAACCCCTTGGTGACGGAGCCCATTATAACCCTAAGGACGGGAAAATGTTTTGCAATTCTGACCACTGTCACTTTAAGCATTAATAACTCTGGGATGCTTTTACTTTTCATTCTGATTCTTAGATTGTTTTTTCCTGACATATTCTACTTTATGTTAGTGGTAAATTTTTGTCGAGATTTGCATCATTTCTTGGTGAAAAATTCCAAAATATGATGAAAAAATTGTAAATTTTGCATTTTTGTAACTTTGAAGGAAAATAGACACTCCAAATAAATTATATATTGATTCACATATACAATATGTCTACTTTATGTTTGCATCATAAAGTTGACATGTTTTGACTTTTGGAAGACATCAGAGGGCTTCAAAGTATAGCAGCAATTTTCAAATTTTTCTCAAAATTTTCAAAATCTGAATTTTTCAGGGACCAGTTCATTTTTGAAGTGGATTAGAAGGGCCTTTATATTAGAAATACTCCGTAAATGACCCCATTATAAAAATTGCACCCCTCAAAGTATTCAAAATGACATTCAGAAAGTATGTTAACCCTTTAGGTGTTTCACAGGAATAGCAGCAATGTGAAGGAGAAAATTCAAAATCTTCATTTTTTACACTCGCATGTTCTTGTAGACACAGTTTTTGAATTTTTACAAGGGGTAATAGGAGAAAAGGCCCCCCAAAATTTGTAACCCAATTTCACTTGAGTAAGGAAATACCTCATATGTGTATGTGAAGTGCTCGGCGAGCACAATAGAGGGCTCAGAAGGGAAGGAGCGACAATGGTATTTTGGAGTGTGAGTTTTTCTGAAATGGTTTTTGGGGGGCATGTCACATTTAGGAAGCCCCTATGCTGCCAGAACAGCAAAAAAAAAAAAAAAAAAAACACATGGCATACTATTTTGGAAACTAAACCCCTCAAGGCACGTAACAAGGGGTCCAGTGAACCTTAACACCCCACATGTGTTTGACGACTTTTCGTTAAAGTTGGATGTGTAAATTTTGTTTCACTAAAGTGCTGTTTTTTTTCCCAAATTTACCATTTTGTACAAAGGGTAATGGGAGAAAATGCCCCCCAAAATTTGTAACCCCATCTCTTCTGAGTATGGAAATACCCCATGTTAGGACGTAAAATGCTCTGCGGGCGAACTACAATGCTCAGAAGAGAAGGAGTCACATTTGGCTTTTGGAAAGCAAATTTTGCTGAAATGGTTTTGGGGGGGCATGTCACATTTAGGAAGCACCTATGGTGCCAGAGCAGCAAAAAAAACAAAAAACATGGCATACTATTTTGGAAACTAAACCCCTCAAGACACGTAACAAGGGGTACAGTGAGCCTTAGCACCCCACAGGTGATTGACGAACTTTCCTTAAAATGGGACGTGAAAATAAATTTTTTTTATTATTAACACTAAAATGCTGGTGTTACCCCAAACTTTTCATTTTCACAAGGAGTAATAGGAGAAAATGGCCCACAAAATTTGTAACCCCATTTCTCTCGAGTAAGGAAATACCTCATATGTGGATGTAAAGTGCTCTGTGGGTGCACTAGAGGGCTCAGAAGGGAAGGAGCAACATTGGGCTTTTGGAGAGCGAATCTTGCTGATATGGTTTTTTGGGGGCATGTCGCCTTTAGGAAGCCCCCATGATGCCAGAACAGTAAAAAAAAAAAACACATGGCATACTATTTTGGAAACTACACCCCTCACAGACTTTAATAAGGGGTGCAGTGAGCATTTATACCCCACTGGCATTTGACAGATCTTTGGAACAGTGGGCTGTGCAAATGAAAAATTACATTTTTCATTTTTACAGACGACTATTCAAAAAATCTGTCAGACACCTGTGGGGTGTAAATGCTCACTGCACCCCTTGTTACAGTCCGTGAGGGGTGTAATTTCCAAAATGGGGTCCACTGTTCTGGCACCATGGGGGCTTTATAAACACACATAGCCTTCAATTCCAGCCTAATTCTCTCTCAAAAAGCCCAATGGCACCCCTTCTCTTCTGAGCATTGTAGTTCACCCGCAGAGCACTTTACATCCACATATGCGGTATTTATATACTCAGAAGAAATGAAGTTACAAATTTTGGGGGACATTTTTCCTATTACCGCTTGTGAAAATGAAAAAATTGGAGTAACACCAGCATTTCAGGGGGAAATTTTTTTTTAAAAAAATTTCATGTTTCAACTTTTATGAAAATTTGTCAAAGACCTGTGGGGTGTTCAGGCCCACTATAACCCTTTTTACGTTCCGTGAGGGGTGTAGTTTCCAAAATGGAGTCACATGTGGTTGTTTTTTGTTTTTTTTTGCGTTCATGTCAGAACCGCTGTAACGATCAGCCACCCCTGTGCAAATCACCAATGTAGGCCTCAAATGTACATGGCGCTCTCTCACTCCTGAGCCATGTAGTTTGTCCGCAGAGCATTTTACGTACACATATGGGGTATTTCCGTACGGAGAAATTGCGTTAGAAATTTTGGGGTCTTTTTCTCCTTTTACCTCTTGTGAAAATGAAAAGTATGGGGCAACTCCAGAATTCTAGTATAAAAAGTAAAAAAATTTTACACTAGCATGCTGGTGTAGCCCCTAACTTTACCTTTTCATAAGGGGTAAAAGGAGAAAAATCCTGCCAAAATTTGTAACGCAATTTCTCCTGAGTACGGATATGTGGCCCTAAACTGTTGCCTTGAAATACGACAGGGCTCTGAAGTGAGAGGGCCATATGCATTTGAGGCCTAAATAAGAAATTTGCAATAGGGGGGACCCGTTTACAAGGATGGGGCTTGTCTCCACCAAAACCCTATAGCAGGGTTTCCCAGACAGGGTGCCTCCAGCTGCTGCAAGACTCCCAGCCTGCCAGGACAGTCTATGGTTGTCCGGCAATACTGGGAGTTGTGGTTTTGCAACAGCTGGAGGCTCTGTTTAGGCAAAACTGCCCTATGAGACGTTTTTCGTTTTTATTGGGGGGGAGGTGTAAGGGGGTGTATATGTAGTGTTTTACTTTTTATTATTTGTTAGTGTAATGTAGTGTAGTGTTGTTAGGGTACATTCACACAGGCGGGGGTTCACAGTAAGTTTTCCGCTGGGAGTTTGAGCTGCGGCAGCTCAAACTTGTAGAAGGAAAACCACTGCAAACCCGCCCGTGTGAATGTACCCTGTACATTCACATGGGAGGGGGGGGCGCCCCAAACCTTCAGCTGTGGCAAAACTACAACTTCCAGAATGCACTGACAGACCATACATGCTGGGAGTTGTAGTTTTACAATAGCTGTAGGCACACTGGTGGGGAACCACAAGTTAGGAAACAGACTCTAGCTCAGTGATTCTGACCCGTGTGCCTGCAGCTGTTGCAAAACTACAACTCCCAGCATGTATGGTCTGTCAGTGCATTCTGGGAGTTGTAGTTTTGCAACAGCCGGAAGCACACCGGTTGGAATCACTGAGTTAGTAAACAGACTCTATCTCAGTATTTCCCAACCTGTGTGCCTACAGCTGTTGCAAAACTACAATTCCCAGCATGCCCAGACAGTCAGGGATGCTGGGCATGTAGTTCTGCAATATATGGCCCTTCAGATGTTGCAGAACTACAACTCCCAGCATGCCTGGACAGTCTGGGCATGCTAGGAGTTATAGTTATGCAACAACGGTAAGAAGAACAGTTTGGAGACCGCTAAGTAGTGGTCTCCAAACTGTAGCCCTCCAGATGTTGCAAAACTACAACTGCAAGCATACCCAGACTGTCCAGGCATGCTGGGAGTATTAGTTCTGCAACATCTGAAGGGCCAGATATTGCAGAACTACATGCCCAGCATCCCTCACTGTCTGGCCATGCTGGGAATTGTACTTTTGCAACATCTGGAGGGCTACAGTTTGGAGACCACCATATAGTGGTCTCCAAACTGTGCCACTTCAGATGTTACAAAACTACATCTCCCAGCATGGCCAGACAGTCAGTGCATGCTGAAAGTTGTAGTTTTGCAACATCTGGAGGACCACAGTTTAGAGACCACTACACAGTGGTCTCCAAAGTGTGACCCTCCAGATATTGCAAAACTACAATTCCAGCATACCCAGACAGCCTTTGGCTGTGTGGGCATGCTGGGAGTTGTAGTTTTGCAGCTTTTAGAAGGCCACAGTGAAGATCACTTACCGCGATCTTCTCTGCAGCCTTCTCCATGACGCATTTTCCGGCCGCATGCCTCTGCTGCCGTCGCTCCTCCATGATGCCGCCTCAGTCGGTCCGGTAAGTCGGGCTATGCTCCCCACCTCCCCGCCCGTGTCCCCTAACCTCCCCCGCTCTGCTCCAACTTCATTCGGTGGGCAGAGAACTCTAAACACCCCCGCCCCTAACTGCCATTGGTCGTCAGCCTGACCGACCTATGGGCAGGGGATAGGAGGGGGTAACACTGCCACCTCGCTCCTATCCTTTAGGATGGTCTGAGCTGTCTCTGATAGCTCCGATCATTCTTAGTTTCCGGGCGATCAGGTCAACAGTGACCAGATTGGCCCGGATCGCAGCAAATCGCCAGTCTGAATTGACCGGCGATTTGCAGCGATCGCTGACATGGGGGGGTCTCAGGACCCCCCTAGGCATTGCCACGGGATGCCTGCTGATAGATATCAGCAGTCATCCCGGTCTGATCACCACGATTCCCGTATTGAACCCCCAGAATGTCCCCCCACTCTGGGTGTTAGGGGGAAAATCGTTTAGGGCCTTTGGCACCCATTGCTAGATAAAGGTTACCACCTTTACATGAATAACTTTTACACTAGTATCCCTCTCTTCACATCCCTCGCCACCAGATCCCCGCTCGCTTGTGGGACAGTCCGGAAGAATCAAAGAGGCCTTCCTATCCCCTCCAAATTCCTATCCCCCGGGGTGAGTCCCGTGCCCTTACCCATGAAAATCTGTTGCTGGTCAGGTATAAAGACAAGGGTGATGTCCTTATGCTCACCCCAATTCATGGGAACGGCAGCACCCCTGTCCTGTGCAAGGTACCGTGGGACCGGTCCTCAAGCCCGATTGTATTCTGGACTACAATCGGTATATGTGGGGAGTTAATCTTTCTGATCAAGTTCTCAAGCCATATAACGCCATGCGGAAAACACGGGTATGGTACAAAAAAGTTGCAGTCTACATGGTACAGGTTGCCATGTGTAACTCTTTTGTACTGTCCCAGTACGCTGGCAACACAGGGATATACCTGCAGTTTACCTGCAAGTTCTAAAGACCCTCATCTTTGGTGACCACCAAGGAGCGAGTCAGAGCCCCTCTGACTGTGGAACTGTGGGCCTCTAGATCATCCCCGGCCAACACTTTCCAGGTGAGGTCCCCCACACTGGAAAGAAGGGACAATCCCAGAAAAAATGCAGAGTCCAGGCCTCTGCATTAAGGATTGCTTCACACTTCCGTGGAGTACTACATTTTTTATCCTTTCACCAGATTTTCATTCCCCTGAATTCGACTCCAATGTACCAGTCCAGAGTACATTGTCTTCCAAATTTTAAAACCAAAACACCTCCCCCCAAAAAAATCCCAAAACCTCTTTCCCAATACCCCTGATATATATATATATTTTTTTTTCCCCCAAAAAAAAGGGTAATGGGACACAGAGTCAACAGCATTTGGGGTTTGCAGTTGCCTCAAATGCGCAGTGGTCTCCCCCCACCTAAGCGGGGTGTGCATTTGAGGTAACAGAATAGGGATGGCCACACACATCACATTCCCAGAATGATGATTCAGAACATAGGGTTTGGGGGGTTTGGGGCAGGCATAATTTTTACTTTCGGCTATACTCTGGGTCATCATTCTGGGAATTGGCATATCATATATTAAAATAGCAATTTTACCCCCCATAGTACACTTTATTCATTCCTGTAAAATTAAATTTAGGGTACACCCGTCTGTTCTAAATGTCCAATTCACCCCTATACACCTTCCCTATGGGGTGAACTGTTTGTAATAGGCTCACATGTGGGTGTTCCTTTCTTGTATTTTCCTCTAAATGTATGTAACTGTTAGGTCCGTAAGAAATGCGAAGAGCTCTCATGAGCTCTGTTGTATTTCCAGGCGACAATTCAGTCACATGTTAGTTGTTCCCAGAAAGATGAAGCAGAACATAGGTTGAAAAATTGCAATTTTCAAAAGCTACCCTTCATCCATTCCTGAAAATTAAATTTAGGAAACACCTGTGCGTTCAAAATGTCCTCTATAGCCCTATACCCATTCCTCAGGGTGGTTACTTTCTGTAATGGTGTCTCATGTGGGTGTTTCATTCTTGTATTTTCCTCTGAATGTATGTAACCATCAGCTACTGATATGCCATAGGCCTCAAATGCAAAAAGACCTCTATGACTTCTGAGCCTTGTTGTGCGCCCGCCCAAAACGTTACCCCATATGTGGATGTATTTCCATAGTCAGGAGAAAAAGCCCTCCAAAATTTGTAATTACCCCATGTGAAAATGTAAAAAATTGGGTAACCATTTTAAATACGTTTTATTGAAGATTAAACAAACATCAGACAAATCGCCTCACAGAGCAAAATGGATAAAGCGGAGTACACAATTAAAAAAAAAAGGCACTGAGAACATATACAAGTAAGCAGGATGTAAACGACATAATATCATAGAAAGATCCGGCAGTAATCAGTGCAGTGAGGGCACAATCTGATGGGAACCAAGAACAACCAGTTGAGAAACCTTAACACAAAAAGAGGGTGAACAAGGTGAACGAAAAAAAAGGAAAAGAAAAGAAAAGGGGGATGGTATGTAACATAAAATCGGCAAAATAATATTGAATAGAGGCCGTAGTGTAGAATTCAGCAGATATCGCCACATCTAGTCACGAGTGCCAAGCATAGCGTTTCTAATGTTAATGTTAAAGCAGACCCATGCGTCCACATAGGGGAGGGAGCACACACATCCAGCACAACATCTTAACACACATAAATCAAAGGGGTACATACAACCACATCTAGAAAGGGAAGGGCAGTCATGACCTTAAGTCCCCACAGGGGTTGCAGAGTATGAACATTGGGTCAATGGTGAGGAGCACCAGGGACCCCACACAGAAAGAAATTTACCAGGGCATTTTCTATTCTTATAAACAAGATGGGAGAAGGGTATCATAGCATTAACCAAAGCTTTCCACTGAGACAGGGAAGGCGGGCCAGGGTCCATCCATTTGAGGGAAATCGCCTTCCTAGCAAAAAATAAGGATTCTCGCAGTAAAGTGCGCACGTAATGTGGCCACACTTCCTCATCCAGAACTCCAAATAAACAAATCAGAGGGTCACACCCCGGGGAAGGTTGGATAATTGTGGCAAGAAGACCAAGGACATCCTGCCAGAAGGATCTTATATCAGGGCAAGCCCAGATAAGATGCCAGAAATCAGCTTTAGCCGCACCACATCGATGGCAGGCGTCCGAGTCAGAACGACCCATTCTATGCAAACGAACGGGGGTGATGTAACTATAATGTATAATATTCAATTGAATCAGTTTATTATTAGCAGAAGGAGACACCACCATATGTGAGGAAAGCATCTCCTCCCAATCATCTTTAGTCAAATTGGGAATATGAGATTCCCAGTGTCGGACAGCCGGCAACCGGGAACGGGAGTTCTTGGCCTGAATGAGGTGCGTATATAGGATGGACACCAGTCCCCTAGGACCCTGCGATTTTAAAACACCAATAAGCGGGAATGTCGATATGGGTGCACGTCCAGCAGGGAACTGTGTTGACAATGCATGACGGAGCTGTAGGTATTTAAAGAAGCAGTGTCGGGGTAAATCATATTCTGATTGCAATTGCTCGAAGGAACACAAAACATTATCCTTATACACATCGCCCAGAGTGAGCACACCAGCATTCATCCAAAAAACCGAGTCTAGAGTCTCACCCACATGGATGAGAAAGGGGTTGTGCCATAGAGGGGTATCAGACGGGATATCAGCATATCCATATACTAACTTAGCGGCCCGCCATACTTTTACAGCCAGCTTATGTGAAGGTAGGTAAGCACGACCCCCTAGAGTAGGGCTTTCTAAGAGCATCCGGGGAGACACTGAGGGGACGAACCTATCCAGGCATTGTTCAGAGTCGGGCATGGAGTCTCCCAGAACCCAATGTCTAATATATCTCAACTGCCCCGCCAGGTAATACAAATAAAAATCAGGAAGGGACATACCCGCCTCCAGCTTGGGACGCTGGAGAGTGGTGAGACTAATCTTAGGTCTGCTAGGTCCCCAAATAAACGGAGACAGAAGGGAATGTACAGAATCAAAAAAGGATTTAGGGACAGGAACAGAAGCATGTTCTAGGGTATACAAGCATTTGGGGAGAATAATAAGTTTGATAAGATTAATACGTCCAGAGACGGACAGTGGCAGCTGGGCCCATATCCTAAACTTAGATTTAATGTAGGGCAGGAGGGAGAGAACATTGACCTCAAGATCCAGCATGGGATCCCTATTGATATACACCCCCAAATATTTAAATGTAGTGACAACCGGGAGACCACCCAACGTCGGGGGCCACGCCCTAGGCAGTAGAGGCATGACCGCCGACTTGGACCAATTAATGAACAGTCCCGAAAAAAATCCGAAACGATCCATCAGGTCGATCGCATAGGGGATCATTGTAGTGGGGTCAGACACAAAGAGAACCATGTCATCGGCATAAAGGCCTATGCGGTCCTCCCTACCTCCCACAGACATGCCCCGGAAACCAGGATCCTGACGTATACGCAAAGCAAGGGGCTCCACCGCCACCGCAAACAGAAGCGGGGACAGGGGGCACCCCTGACGCGTACCACGACCTAGGTGAAATAGGGGAGAACACACACCATTCACCAGGACCTGGGCCCGCGGACACCTGTAGAGGAGGGAGACCCAGGACCTAAAATTTTGACCAAAGCCAAACCTACAAAGCACTTCTAAGAGGTATCCCCACTCAATCGAGTCAAAGGCCTTAGCTGCATCAAGTGACGCCACGGCCCAGTCCCCTCTCATAACACCACCCACCTGGACGGCAGTTTGGACACGACGGATATTATCCGAAGTGGATTTGCCTGGCATAAAACCGGATTGATCATGATGCACAAGCGACAATACAACCCGATTCAGTCTATTGGCCAGGGCTTTAGTTAGTAGTTTATAATCAAGGTTCAATAAGGAGATAGGCCTGTAGGAACCGCACTCCATAGGGTCTTTATCAGGCTTTAGGAGGACAACAATCGTCGCCTCATATAAGGAATCAGGCAGAACCCCATCAGTAAAGGCTCTGTCATACATAGCTAGCAGAGGAGGCAGGAGTACGTCACTGTACTTCAAGTAAACCTCCAAAGGGAGGCCGTCAGGGCCCGGAGACTTACCCCTGGCCATGTCTGCCAAAGCTTCTTGCAGCTCCAATAAAGTGAGAGGAGCATCTAAAAAGTCCCTATCTTCAGCCGATAATTTAGGAAAATCAATGCCGTCCAGGTAGGCAGCCAACTCAGCAACACCATACTGCACCTGCGAAGTATATAAAGTAGAATAAAACGTAGAGAAACATTGTAACAGCTCATCATTACCCAACATGACGGACCCATCCGAGGCCCGGAGTTTAAGAATAGGAGCAACAAAGGAGTTTTGTCTGACTATATGAGCCAGTAACTTACTAGTTTGGTTCCCGTGCTCAAAATAAAACTGTTTGGTGAAGAATAATTTCCTATTGGCCTTTTCGTGGAGGTGCAACATATATTGTCGCCCCTCCCGTAGCCACAAGATCTCATTAGCCTCCGACGGGTCCGCCACATAACGAGCCTCCAATTGTGCACAACTCCGAGCCAATTCCTCCTCCCTCCTAACTGTAGATCTCTTGATAAATGAAATAGTAGAGCGTAAGCACCCCCTCAGATAGGCTTTCAACGTTTCCCACACCAGTGCCGGGGACCCCTCGGGGGTATTAGCCTCAAGAAATACCTGAAGTTGATCAGGGATTCTATCATTAGGGCCAATCTGATCCAACCAAAAGGGGTGGATCTTCCATCTACGCGGTGTGCCAGAACCGACCATGGAGATATCAAGCAATAGGGGAGAATGGTCAGATATAGCACGCGGCTCGTAGGAGATCGCGGTGACCTGAGACATAAGTAGCGAGTTACCACACGCCAGGTCGATTCTGGACAGCGCATGACGTCCCAATGTGTGACATGAGTACTGTCTAGTATGTGGGAACCTTTCACGGTATATGTCCACCCACCCCACCTCCCCCAGAAGTGAGGAAAGGGAATCCCCGCCAGTAGCCAGGACAGTACCTCTAGCGCTATGACGGTCCAGTGTGGGGTCTAACACCATATTAAAATCGCCCATACAGAGGACCCGTGCTGAGGGATATGCAGCAGCAAAAGTGACAGCCTTATGCAATATTTCCATAGAGGCAGGGGGAGGATTATAGATGAAAAGAAACACATACGGGACATTGTTCAAGTAAGCATGCACAAAGATGTAACGACCCTGAGGATCCCCACGGACCGCGACTGGATCCCATCTCACCAATCTACTAACCAATATTGAAACCCCTCTAGAATAGGACGAATGGAAGGAATGTTGAGACCATTGGACCCAAGGCCTAGACAAAAGGTGGGCTCTATCAGGCGTTAAATGGGTCTCCTGAAGAGTAACTATATGAGGGCGGTGTCTTCTAATATGTGCAAATATCAGGGCACGCTTGCGCGGCGTACGCACACCCCTAACGTTCCATGACATCACTCTAAGACTCGCCATAGTAGAGCATTGCACGGGCATACACATACAACAGCCACACACCCAGACAAGATAAGACAAGGACGCACGGGTCTGCTGACACATGACAGATAAGCAATCAATGGCCGAACACATTCACCAGATAGCATCTGAGGTAGAGTATATATACAAAGCAACATCCCCCTAACAATTATATAACCAGTTAACCAAAGAGAACATAGAACAATGTATACTTGAAGCCAATCAGGCATCAGAAGAGCAACAGCTCCATCTAGTGGGGAGAACCTGCTTACATATGCAAAAATAGAGAAATTGACCTATACAATATATGCATAGATAGTAACCCAGAGGTAGGGACAGAAGAGAATGTAAGTCGAGGGCAGACCAGGAGGGAGCCCCTAGAGAAAGGAAAAAGTCCAAGCATCAGAGATGAAGATAAAGAGAGACGAGGGAGAGATGTAGAATGAAGAATGGCTAAGGGAGGAAGGGCAAGGGCAGCTGGGAAGGCATAAAAAAGGGGGGGAAAGGAGAAGAGGAGCCAGAGGCCATTGGGAGAAAGCAGACGAATAAAAGATAAAGTAGCATCGAATCCCGCTCGGGAAAGGGCACAAGAATATATACAAGTCAAATTGCACATATGTGGGGGGAGAGGGGGGGAAGAAAGGAAAGGAAGAGAAAAGGGAGGGAAAGGCGGACATGGATTGGGAAAGGGGTAGGAGAGCCCAATAAAAGGAAGGGAGGTGTGGGGAAAAGGGAGGGAGGAGGGGGGGGGGGGAAAAGGGAGGGAGGAGGGGGGGGGGGAAAGGGGGGAGGGAGGAGGGGGGGGGAAAGGGGGGAGGGAGGAGGGGGGGGGAAAGGGGGGAGGGAGGAGGGGGGGGGGGAAGGGGGGAGGGAGGAGGGGGGGGGGGGAAGGGGGAGGGAGGAGGGGGGGGGGGGAAAGGGGGGAGGGAGGAGGGGGGGGGGGAAAGGGGGGAGGGAGGAGGGGGGGGGGGAAAGGGGGGAGGGAGGAGGGGGGGGGGGGAAGGGGGGAGGGAGGAGGGGGGGGGGAAAGGGGGGAGGGAGGAGGGGGGGGGGGAAAGGGGGGAGGGAGGAGGGGGGGGGGGGAAGGGGGGAGGGAGGGGGGGGGAGGGAGGAGGGGGGGGGAAAGGGGGGAGGGAGGAGGGGGGGGGGAAAGGGGGGGGGGAAAGGGGGGAGGGAGGAGGGGGGGGGGAAGGGGGGAGGGAGGAGGGGGAGGGAGGAGGGGGGAGGGAGGAGGGGGAGGGGGGAGGGAGGAGGGGGGGGGGGAAGGGGGGAGGGAGGAGGAGGGGGGGGGAAGGGAGGAGGAGGGGGGAGGAGGAGGGGGGGGGGAAGGGAGGAGGGGGGGGAAGGGAGGAGGGGGGGGGGAAGGAAGAAGGGGGGGAGGGTGTAGGTGAGAGCAAATATGCCAGGGTACATCCCGACCAGCAGCCATCAGAGGGGACGTGTATATTGCGTAGGGTGGAGAGTCCAGGGAGATAAGACATAGAAAAATAAAAAACAAAAACATTTTGGCACAGACATCCTGATATCATCCACAGTATGGGTTATAAAGGTAGTCCAGGACAAAATTCACTGCATGCCCCTGAGCGGACATGCCAGAGTGTCAGGGAGCTGGAACCTAGCAAAGGCGCAGCAGAGCGTCCGACATGGTGCCCAGAGCATAGTCCACGGTACAATCAGGCGGTCAGATAGTAACATAGGTCTGCCACAAAGACCAGTCCCATGGATCAGGAGGGGGGGGTGGAATATATCATCAGGGCCTGGGGGAAAAGGGTGGAAGTCCAGGGGACCAGTTGGGAAGGGGGCATCCAGGTATGGGAAAGGGGCACAGTACCTGTTCCGTGGCCTAGAGGTCCTAAGCTGCAGCCATTCATGAAGAGGGAGAAGAAATAGAAGAAAAGGGCCCTCAGAGCCATCCCAGTCCGAGTGCAAGATAGCAGGTCACAAGTCCATAACGGGAGGTCCCGGATCAGCGCCGCCCGCGCAGCCAGTCATCCGCCTCGACCGGGGAGGAGAAAAAGATGGCTCGATCTCCGTCCACCACCCGGAGGCGTGCAGGGTAAGCCATAGAATAGGGCACACCACGCTCCCTCAGCCGAGCCTTCACCGACGTGAAGGAGGCCCTCTTGCGCTGCAGGTCAGATGAGAAATCAGGGAAAATGGACACCTTAGCATTATGCACCTTGATCTCAGGAAGTCGTCTAGCAGAACGGAGAATCATGTCTCTGTCGTTACAGTTGAGAAAGCGCGCCAACAGCGGGCGCGGGGGTGCCCCAGGAACCGGCGGCCTAGCAGGAACTCTATGTGCCCTCTCCACAGCATAGGCCGCTGAAAACTGAGCGTCCGGGAAGAGTTCCTTAATCCAGGTTTCAACAAAGGCCCCGGGGTTCTGGCCCTCCGCCCGCTCAGGTAGGCCAATCACCCTGATGTTATTCCGGCGCAGCCGGTTCTCTAAATCATCATTTTTCTGCCGGGCGCCCACCAATTGCTCCTGCACCTCCCGGAGGGAGGAGGGCAAGGGCTGTACAGAATCCTCCAGTGTTGAGATACGGGACTCCGTCTCCGTGACCCGCTCACGGAGAGTCTGCATGTCCTGACGCAGGAGGCCTACGTCCACCCGTACCTCCTCCAATTTGCCGGTAAGAGATGTCCTACAGTTCTGTATGGCCATGAGAAGGGTGTCACTAACCTCCCGCAGAGTCGGTTCAGGAGAGTCTGGGGGATCAGGCGGCAGGCCCTTCACCCCTACTGCTGCAGAGCGCGCTCCGGCCTGTCCAGCGCCATCTTGTTTTTCAGCACGGGCATAATCTCTGAGCTTCTCGACCGCCGTGCGGTCTTTTTGTTTAGCTTGATCCGGTTGAGGAGGCATATTACGGGTCCTCAGTCGGGTTCGTGGGGTTAAAGTCTCCAGGATTCAGTCCAGGATAATGAAATTGCAGGTCCTGAGCGGGAGCACTTACTCCATGCGACCGCTCATCTCAACCGCCAAGCCACGCCCCCCGGGTA
Source organism: Hyla sarda (assembly GCF_029499605.1). NCBI lineage: Eukaryota > Metazoa > Chordata > Amphibia > Anura > Hylidae > Hyla > Hyla sarda. Next base: position 42,811,640 of record NC_079201.1, read on the forward strand.
ACCATTTTAGTGTAAAAAATCTAATTTTTCATTTTACAGCCCACTGTTCAAGTACTCGCTGTACCCCTTGTTACCTTCCTTGAGGGGTGTAATTTCAAAATTGTTGTCTTTTTCAGGGTTTTTTTTTTTAGATTTTACGTCAGAACCTCAACCATTGCAGTGCACAGCACCACTTTAGGCCTCAAATCTCATCGGTGCTGTCTCTCTCCTAAGCCCTGTTTTGCACCCGCATAGTGCTTTACCGCCATATATGGGGTATATTCTTATTCTGGAGAAATTGGGCTACAAATTTTGTGGAGCTTTTTTTCTCTTACTACTTGTGAAACTAAAAATTTTTGCTTAATACCAGCAATTTAGTATTAAAAATAAAATTTTTCACTTTTATGGCCCACTGTTCAAAAAACATGTGAGGTGTAAGTACTCACTGTACCCCCTGTTACATTCCTAGAGGGGTCTAGTTTCCAAAATGATTTCACATGTGGGGGGGGGGGGGGTTTCTGCTGTTCTGGCATCATGGAAGGTTTGAAAATCTACATGACCCCACCTTCAATTTGATCAAAATTCTCTTTTCAAAAGACCAATGGCGCTCCTTCTGTAGTGCGCCAGCAGAGCACTTAACGTCCACATATGGGGTGTTCTATAAAATGGGAGAAATTGGGCTTTAAATTTTGGGGTCCATTTTCTCCTATTAACCCTTGTGAAAAATTAAAATTTGGGGTAACACCATCAATTTAGTCTTAAAAATCTAATTTTCCATTTTCACATCCAACTTCAATGCAAAGTCGTCAAACACCTGTGAGATATTAAGGCTCACTATACCTCTTGTTACGTTCCTTGAGGGGTGTAGTTTCAAAAATAGGATGCCATGTGTTTTTTTTTTTTTTTTTTTTTTCTATTCTGGCACCAAGTGCAACATGACCCCTCCAAAAAAACATGACTGCAAAATTCGTTTTCAAAAATCCCACAGTTGCTCTTTCCCTCTTGAGTCATGTTGTGAGCCCCCAGAGCACTTTATTTCAACATATGAGGTATTTCCATACTCGAAAAATTGGGCTACAAATGTTGTTTTTTTTTGTTTTTTTTTGTAACATAATACCACTTTTAAAAATGAAAAAAAAATGGGTCTACAAGAACATGTTAGTGTAAAAAATGCAGATTTTGATTTTTCTCCTACACTTTGCTGCTATTCTTGTGTAACACCTAAAGAGTTAACACACTTTCTGAATGTCATTTTGAATACTTTGAGGGGCCTAGTTTCTATAATGGGGTCATTTATGGGGTATTTCTCACAGAAAGGCCCCTCAAATCCACTTCAAACTTAATTGGTCCCTGAAAAATTCAGATTTTGAAATTTTCATGAAAATTTTGAAAATGGCTGCTATACTTTGAAGCCCTCTAATGTCTTCCAAAAGTGAAAACATGTCAACTTTATGATGTCAACATAAAGTAGACATATTGTATTTGTGAATCAATATAAAATGTATTTGGAATATCAATTTTCCTTACAAGCAGAGAGTTTCAAAGTTAGAAAAATGCAAAATTTTCATGAATTTTTGGGATTTGGGATGCAAGTAGCGACAAAAATTTACCACTATGTTAATGTAGAATATGTCACGAAAGAACAATCTCGGAATCAGAATAATCGGTAAAAGCATCTCAGAGTTATTGATGCATAAAGTGACAGTGGTCAGAATTGCAAAAAAGGGCTCCTTAAGGACCAAGGACCCCTTAAGGACCAATGACGTACCGTTACGTCCTGAGTCCTTTCCCTTTCTATAACGCGGGGCCAAGACGTGGCCCCGCGTCATAGCGTGTCGGGCCCGGCCTCTAACAACGGCCGGGACCCGTGGCTAATAGCGCGCGGCATTGATCGCGGTGCCGCGCGCTATTAACCCTTTAGACGCGGCGTTCAAAGTTTAACGCTGCGTCTAAAGTGAAAGTGAAACCATGCCGGTTAGCTCAGGGAGCTGTTCGGGATTGCCGCGGCGAAATCGCGGCATCCCGAACAGCTGTTAGACACGAGGAGGGTCTCCTACCTTTCCTCCTGGTGTCCGATCGCCGAATGACTGCTCAGTGCCTGAGATCCAGGCATGAGCAGTCAAGCGGCAGAATCATCGATCACTGGTTTGCTATGAGAAACCAGTGATCAATGAAAGAGATCAGTGTGTGCAGTGTTATAGGTCCCTATGGGAGCTATAACACTGCAAAAAAAAAAAGTGAATAAAGATCATTTAACACCTCCCCTATTAAAAGTTTGAATCACCCCCATTTTCCCATTTAAAAAAAAAAACTGTGTTAATAAAAATAAACATATGTGATATTGCTGCGTGCGGAAATGTCCGAATTATTAAAATATATTGTTAATTAAACCGCACGGTCAATGGCGTACGCGCAAAAAAATTCCAAAGTCCAAAATAGTGTATTTTTGGTCACTTTTTATATCATGAAAAAATGATAAAAAGTGATCAACAAGTCCGATCAATACAAAAAGGGTACCGCTAAAAACTTCAGATCACGGTGCAAAAAATTAGCCTTCATACCGCCCCATACACGGAAAAATAAAAAAGTTATAGGGGTCAGAAGGTGACAATTTTAAACGTATAAATTTTCCTGCATGTAGTTATGCAGAAGCCCCCAAAAGTTACAAAATGGCGTTTTTTGTTTTTTTTACCAATTTTGTCTCGCAATGATTTTTTTTTTCCGTTTCGCCGTAGATTTTTGGGTACAATGACTGATGTCATTACAAAGTAGAATTGGTGGCGCAAAAAATAAGCCATCATATGGATTTTTAGGTGCAAAATTAAAAGGGTTATGATTTTTTAAAGGTAAGGAGGAAAAAACGAAAGTGCAAAAAAAAAACGGAAAACCCCCTGGTCCTTAAGGGGTTAAGGTGAAAATGAGCTGCGGGGTTAAGAAAGATATTTTTGTTGGAAAGCTCAGAAGCTCCCTATGTGCGAAATGTATATATTTATAACACTTAACTTGGCAAAATGAGTTTCTATCCTCTAAAGCAATAGTTAATGCTAAAAGAGTACCTGTCATGTTCTTGATAATTTTTATAATCCTCCCAGTTCACTGCCCCCATCATGGTAAACCACCCTCTGCCTTTATTTTTATTATTTTTTAGTTTTCTACCTTGATATTGCTCTGTAATTTCTGCTCAGTCTCAGACTGGATTCACAGACTGGAAAGGGGCGTTCCACAGCAGGCGTGACATCATCTGAAGCTATACAAGGGAGAACTTCCTCCCTCACTCTGTTAGTTCAGTGTGAGATTAGCTATGATTGGCTAAGGCTGCAACCACCCCCCACCCCCGGTCCCCTCCTTCAGCATTCCAGATTGCATATCCTGATTTTGGACTTCTGCCAGGCCAGCAGGAGTCCAAAGTCTGTGCAAGATATAGGGGGTAATGTGCTCTGGACAAGTAGTAGCAGCTTTTTAAAAACAAAAACAAATCAAGTACATTAGAAATATTTTTTATTTACCGTAAGGCAAAAATTAGTTTTAATGACAGTGCCCATTTAATATGGATCTAGAGAACGGATTCTTCTGCAATTAGAATCCAGAACATCCTAAGATTACAATCTCAATATAGAGATAATTAATTAGTTAATTTATTCACCAATCTAAATGGTATACTTTCATCCACGTGTCCAAAGGGTACCTTTCATAAAAAAACTTTGATATATTATAGATTAATGTATTGAGAATAACTTTCCAATTGCATGTTATTAAAAAGTATGCTTCTTTCTATTTAATTTTCCACTTTGAAAAAATGACCACTAGAGGTCTCCCTACCAGTCCTGGCCGCAAGCCTTTTTTTTTATTTTTTATTTTTTTTATAGATTTCAGACTCATGCTGGAGTCCTAAATCTCAGACTGCAGCCGGGACACAGACAAGCTCAGCACTGCTCCCTGTCTGTCAATCAGACAGGCCAGGAGCCAGCACTCTGCTCATAGCACAGCAGGGCATACTTCTGACTCTGCCTTACTGCATGCCCTCATTCATTTTACTATCTGAGCTCCGAGCTTTCTTCTCTCTGAACATGCAGTTGTAAACAGAAAGGAGGAGATTCAGAGCTGCCAGCTGAGCTTGTCTGTGTCCCAGCTGCAGTCTAAGATTTAGGACTCCAGCATGAGTCTAAAATCTATAAAAAGGGCTTGCGCCCGGACAGGTAGGAAGACCTCTAGTGGTCATTTTTCCAAAGTGGAAAATTAAATAGAAAGAAGCATATTTTTTAAAAACATGAAAATGGAAAGTTATTCTACATACATTAATCTATAATATATCAAAAGTTTTTTTGATGAAAGGTACCCTCATTTACTAAGCTGAAACTGACTAGTTTATGTCTGGTTTTTCTAAGTTATTTTGGTGCATAGTGTCTGAAACATGTCTCAGACCCTGTGCGACAGTATGCACCAGCAAAAGCCAACTAACCCGACATAGCCTTGTGAAAAGCTGAAAATGGGGCGTGGTCTATCGCAGAGGGGGCATGGCTGACCCAAGAAGGGGCGTGGTTTCACAACCCGATCCATTTACTATTGAATTCACAGAAAATCCTGTGGATAAATGGCTGGAAAGTACCACCTAGAAAAAGCTGGTCAGAAAATTTTCCCGACTTTTCCATATAGTACAGAAAGAGGAATCTTGCAAGTCTGAAACAACATTTCCCACTAGTAAAAACCCGACACTCTTAGTAAATGAGGCCCAATATGTATGTTTGATGTCACGGCTTTAGACTTTATGAGGCCTTAGGCGAAACTCAATCATGAGGCTCCTGATTCCCCCCCCCCCCCCCCCCCAACCTGAAAATGTAATAGAATAGTGATGTATGCAGTGTATTTATTGCCACTTACCAGGGGCGCATGCTGGATTTTCTCAAAGGTTTGGGATTAGAAACATAAAATGTAATCTCCACACCAGGACAACATATTACTACTGCAAAGACTAATTCCGTCATACAGTTATTATATGAAAAAAAAAAAATATCCCAAGACCAGTAACACCACTATGCAAGGGACAAATAATTGTACCACACCATGACTACCATTACCACCATATAGTGACTGGATAATACCACCATACTTATACTGAATAAAACCTCTGTACGCAGACATTGGTGACCCTAGGTCTATACAGGCTCTGCAGACCATATAAGTGTTTACATACAGTTACAGATGACTCACAGGTGACATCTTCTCTGATCGGAGTTGTTCACTTTCCTTTTTCTTCTCCATCCGGCCCAGACCGTCATGACGATTTTTTCCAGACACAACTCATCTCCACAGAACCTGCCAGACAAATTTTTTTTTTTAGGCTGGGCACGTTTCCTGCACCTATAGAGCTCTATACAGTAACAATAACCCCTTGATTTCTAACACAGTAGAGCAATAGAGTGGGTAGATTAGTGGGTTGGGGAAAGAGTAGTTAGGTCCCCCCCCATTAAGTAGTTTTGGTCGCTCCAGTAGGTAGACAGATCCCTTCACTTTATTTCCCGTATTAGACAGGGGCTCCCAGAAGTAGTAATAGCAGCAGCCCCTTTAGATAGTAGTAGCAGCAGTTCCCATTAAGTAGTAAAAGAACAGCGCCTGAGCTCCATCCTTCCTTGGAGGCGATTGAAGGACCAAGCAAATCTCAGGACACAGGACAACAATACGTTTATTCCCAGTATGCAACGCGTTTTGCGCATCTGCGCTTCATCAGGCATGATGCCTGATGAAGTGCAGATGCGCGAAACGAGTTGCATACTGGGAATAAACGTATTGTTGTCCTGTGTCCTGAGACTTGCCTGGTCCTTCAGCGCCTGAGCTCCATCCTTCCTTGGAGGTGATTACATAGTTACATAGTTAGAAGAAATAGTGATTAAGGGAACCTTTAAAATATTAATTTTAATTTTTATCCTTAAAAAACGTACAAAAAACAAAATAATAAATAGTAGTTATTCTTGACCGCCATGGTGCTGACCGCCATCAGTGTTGGACACCAAACAACCTGGCTCTGTACTTCTGATAAAAGAAAATGGCCTAATATGGTTCCTGAAGACCTGGCAAAAGAAACGCGTCGAACCTAGACAATGTGAACTGCATCCTTGATCTACACCAGGTTTTTCTTTTGATCTACACTTTTTTCAATTGACCTTTCAAGATATATAAGGCAATGCATGTATATAAAATGTAAATGGATTCTTGTGAGAAAGGAATAATAATACTAAGTGAATAACAACTACGGAACACTTGTATTAAATATACCAAATATGCAAATGGACAAAAAGAAATAAGTGCATATTTAAATATATCAGTATGATAAAGGTCCTAAATTGCTGATACCCGCATCATAGACTGTGTATAGCAAATATAACTACAACCAATGATTACTAACGCTTGAGCCTCACATATTTCGCATAATTATAAACTCACCATATAAGTACCAATACCTAATCCGGATCATATCCTCACATCTGCACATGGCTCTATATGCACTGAACAATATGTGTGACCGCAAAATAATGTGAACAGAGTCGTTACGTACTCAGAGGTTTATATGTAATCACCCAGTCACACCTGAATATATATAACAGCCTATTGATGCATGAGTAACAAAAATGCTACAAACTGTGTGAATAACAGTATGCATGTGGTTATTTACTGATAATGTTATGGCTGATGTGTTCACATACATGTTAATAATATACTCACTATAAGTAATAGTGAAGAATCGAGGTATATAAATTACGCCTCGAGTGTTCACTACAAAGAGCTCGTCAGTGCAGTGAATATATACATCACAGTATAATATCAATGAATAGATAACACTGTATGAATGAGGGGCTGTGGTGACTGTGAATCTCTCAATGAGAGAAAATAGTTTGAGACATAAACACAATAATGTGAACATAGGGCTAAAATCTAATAACGCAGAGTGGATATTAGAGCTACAAAAACAATAAAATAAATGCGAGGACAAATAACTAGGTCCGTATATGTTTACATGTGAATTAAAGTAACTATAATCATTCAGAGAGTGTAATATGTGGAGGACATACGCCTAAGCCGACGAATTATTGCGATTTATTGAAGAACTCTAATCAGAATACTATTAATATATTGCAACTAGCAGGAGTGTGAATAAGCACTAACGTAAGGTGTTGGATGTACGCCCAGAACGGCGATTAACCGGCAGCAGTGTGAATAAGCACATATATAGGGTGTTGAACATAACCCCAGGTTGGCGATTAACCAGCATGAGTGTGAACAAGCACATACATAGGGTGTTGGATATACGCCCAGGATGGCGATTAACCCTGTGAACTATTGAAGAAATCCATTTGGAGCATTAAAAATATATCGCAACCGGCATAAGTGTGAATAAGCACATATATATGGTGTTGAAATAATTGCAATTAAGCACAGCATTACGAGCAATATATTACGGAACTGTTTTTGCACAGCACTGGTGTTTCAGTATGGGTGTGTCTACTACACACTGAAAAAGAAAAGGAGAATAACGCAAGCACAGCGGCCACCTATGTGAATAGGCTCCTATACTGAGACCGATCAACAGACCTTTAACACACAGGAACTTATGAACATTGTTTGAACTTTCAGAATCATTACGGAATTATGAACATTGTTTGTACTAAAAGTATTATATACACTGGTTGCGGTCAAGAATAACTACTATTTATTATTTTGTTTTTTGTACGTTTTTTAAGGATAAAAATTAAAATTAATATTTTAAAGGTTCCCTTAATCACTATTTCTTCTAATTAATACTGGGAGACCTAACCTATGCAGTGGTCAGTACCACACTATCTCTATAGTTACATAGTTAGTATGGTCGAAAAAAGACATATGTCCATCAAGTTCAACCAGGGAATTAAGGGGTAGGGGTGTGGCGCGATATTGGGGAAGGGATGGGATTTTATATTTCTTCATAAGCATTAATGTTATTTTGTTCCAGGAATGTATCTAATCCTGTTTTAAAGCTGTTAATTTTTCCTGCTGTGGCCAGTTCCTGAGGTAGACTGTTCCATAAGTTCACAGTTCTCATGGTAAAGAAGGCGTGTCGCCCCTTGAGACTAAACTTTCTCTTCTCCAGACGGAGGGAGTGCCCCCTCATCCTTTGGGGCGGTTTAACCTGGAACAGTTTTTCTCCATATTTTTTGTATGGGCCATTGATATACTTATATACGTTTATCATATCCCCCCTTATACGTCTCTTCTCAAGACTAAACAATTGTAACTCCTTTAATCGCTCCTCATAGCTAAGATGTTCCATGCCCCATATTAGTTTAGTCGCGTGTCTCTGCACCCTTTCCAGCTCCACAGTGTCCCTTTCATGTACAGGCGACCAAAACTGAACAGCATATTCCAGGTGAGGCCGTACCAATGCTTTATAAAGGGGGAGTATTATGTCCCTGTCCCTTGAGTCCATGCCTCTTTTGATACATGACAATATTCTGCTGGCTTTGGAAGCAGCAGCCTGACATTGCATGCTATTCTGTAGTCTGTGATCTACAAGTACACCCAGATCCTTCTCTACCAGTGACTCTGCCAGTTTAATCCCCCCTAAGACATGATTGTTCTTTTTCCTGTGCCTAATTGTGGAGCGGCAGCAGTGGATCACCTTATATACCCTTCTCCACGTTGTGCTGGCTTTGCATGATCTGGCGTTATTACACTATGGAGCGCTCCTTCTTTGTCTTTCTCATTAAGTAGTAAAACATTAAGTAGAAAACCGGTAACAGAATACAGAGGATCTGAACAACCTAAAATTACCTTAATCATAGATCTGGCTAATACATCACTGGAGCTGACTTTAACCTGTTCAGGACCCATGTCGTACCGGTATGTCATGGGACCCTGGTAGTTAAGGACCCATGACATACATGTACGTCCGTGGGAATTTCGGTCCCCGCCGCGCATCGGACCGGGGTGACTGCTGATATCGATCAGCAGGCACCCTGCGCAAATGCCTAGGGGGGTCATTAAACCCCCTATGTCGGCGCAAATCGCTGGTGAATTCACACCGGCGATTTGCGCAATTCCCTGTCATACGGGTCTAAGATGACCTTGTGACCCGGAAAATAATTGGGATCGGGGTTGTCCAAGACACCCACAATCCCCCTGAAGGGATAGGAGGGAGGTGGCAGGGGTGCCACCCCTCCTATCCCTGCTATTGGTTAAATAGACGCGACCACCAATAGCAGATCGGGGGAGGGGGTTAACTTTCGGTTTCCTCGTTCTGCCCACCCACAATAGGCAGGGATGAACGAGGAAACCGAGAAGGACCGGCGCCAAGTCCACTTACCCATCGGCGGCAGTGGAGGCCACGATCGGCTGCGGTGATCGGCGGGCGGCGATGACGTGCAGCTGGCTCCCTGGATCCACGGAAGCCTGTGAGTTGCCTAGCAACTTCTGGAGGGCTACAGTTTGAGACCACTATACAGTGTACATGGTCTCTAAACTGTAGCCCTCCAGATGTTGCAAAACAGATAGCTGTTTGGGCATGCTGGGATTTGTAGTTTAGCAACAGCTGGAGGGCTACAGTTTGAGACCACTATACAGTGGTCTCTAAACTGTAGCCTCCAGATCTTGCAAAACTACAACTCCTAGCATGCCCACACAGTGCAAGCTGGGAGTTGTAGTTTTTAAACCGCTTTCACAGGGGCTAGTTTACAGTAAGTTTCCTGCTTGAAGTTTGAGCTGCGGCAAATTTTTCGCCGCAGCGGGAAACTCACTGTAAACCTCCGCCAGTGCGAATGTACCCTAAAAACACTACACTACACTAACACAAAATAAAGGATAAAACACTACATAAACATCCCCTTACACTGTCCCCCCCCCCCCCCCCCCCGCAATAAAAATGAAAAATTTATCGTACGGGGCAGTGTTTCCAAAATGGAGCCTCCAGCTGTTGCAAAACAACTCCCAGCATTTCCGGACAGCCACTGACTGTCCAGGCATGCTGGGAGTATAGCAACAGCTGGAGGCGCCCTGTTTGGGAATCACTGGCGTAGAATACCCCTATGTCCACCCCTATGCAAACCCTAATTTAGTCCTCAAATGCGCATGGTGCTCTCTCACTTCGGAGCCCTGTCGTATTTCAAGGAAACAGTTTAGGGCCACATATGGGGTATTTCCGTACTCGGGAGAAATTACTCTACACATTTTGGCGGAATTTTTCTCCTTTTACCCCTTATGAAAAGGAAAAGTGGGGGGCTACACCAGCCTGTTAGAGTAAAAAAAAAAATATTGCACTAACATGCTTTTGTTGCCCCACACTTTTTATTTTCACAAGCGGTAAAAGAAAAAAAAAGACCCACAAAATTTGTAACGCAATTTCTCCTGAGTACAGAAATACCCCATGTGTGGGCGTAAAATGCTCTGCGGGCGCACAACAAGGCTCAGGAGTGAGAGCGCACCATGTACATTTGAGGCCTAAATTGGTGATTTGCACAGGGGTGGCTGATTTTACAGTGGTTCTGACATAAACGCAAAAAAATAAATACCCACGTTTGACCCCATTTTGGAAACTACACCCCTCACGGAACATAACAAGGTATAGTGAGCCTTAACACCCCACAGGTGGATGCCTCCTTGTTATAGATACAGTCCTGGGTATAAATAGATCATGGGAAATATCTCTGTTTTGTCCCCTGATATATTTATACTATTAGGTCTCCCCTAAGCCTTCTTTTTTTCTAAACTAAATAACCCTAATTCTGATAATCTTTCTGGGTACTGTAGTCCTCCCATTCCCCGTATTACTCTGGTTGCCCGTCTTTGAACCCTCTCCAGCTCCACTATATCTTTCTTGTACACTGGTGCCCAGTACTGTACACAGTATTCTATGTGTGGTCTGACTAGTGATTTGTACAACGGTAGAATTATTTCCTTGTCGTGGGCATCTATGCCTCTATTGATGCACCCCATGATTTTATTTGCCTTGGCAGCAGCTGCCCGACACTGGTCACTACAGCTTAATTTACTGTTAACTAAGACTCTTAAGTCCTTTTCCATGAAAGTCGTCCCAAGTGTGCTCCCATTTAATACATAATCCCAGCCCAGATTTTTCTTCCCCATGTGCATTACCTTACATTTATCAGTGTTGAACCTCATCTGCCACTTCCCAGCCCAAACCTCCAACCTATCCAGATACATTTGTAACAGTTCACTGTCCTCTATTGTGTTTACTGCTTTACAGAGTTTAGTATCCTCTGCAAAGATTGCTGCTTTACTGTTCAACCCCTCTACAAGGTCATTAATGAATATATTAAATAGAACAGGACCCAAGACTGACCCCTGTGATACCCCACTAGTAACAGTCACCCAATCAGAATAAGTATCACACAAACCTGGGGCCTAACCCCAGGGCACAAATCCCTTTTAAAGTGAACCCCCCAATTAAAGTAAAATATAACTTTTATTGTGTTAGTATAAAATGATGACAAGTGATTAAAACCACAATTTCACAGTTCCAGATAATTAGTAAATTCTGGGATTAACCCAGTGATGTCCTGTCTTCTGGGTCTGCAGTACCCAAACAAATGGAATCTGTGAATTGATTAAAATCTGAAATTTGCCTCCTCTACTAGTTTCGACGCATCTGCGCCGTCCTCAAGAGGAATAAACGGCAAACACCTGTTTGTCATTTATTCCTCCTGAGGATGGCGCAGATGCGTCGAAACTAGTAGAGGAGGCAAATTTCAGATTTTAATCAATTCACAGATTCCATTTGTTTGGGTGCTGCAGACCCAGAAGACAGGAGATCACTGGGTTAATCCCAGAATTTACTAATTATCTGGAACTGTGAAATTGTGGTTTTAATCACTTGTCATCATTTTATACTAACACAATAAAAGTTATATTTTACTTTAATTGGGGGGTTCACTTTAAAAGGGATTTGTGCCCTGGGCTTAGGCCCCGGGTTTGTGTGATACATATTAGTGGGATCCCTGACCCACCTAAGGTTTTTTTTGTGGCCAATCAGAATAAGTACCATGAATAACCACCCTCTGTTTCCTATCACTGAGCCAGTTACTTACCCACTTACACACATTCTCCCCCAGCCTAATCCCTCTCATTTTATGCACCAACCTTTTATGTGGAACCGTATCAAATGCTTTGGAAAAATCCAGATGTACGACATCCAGCGATTGCCCCTTGTCCAGTCTGGAGCTCACCTCCTCATAAAAGCTGATCAGGTTAGTTTGGCATGACCAATCCCTCATAAATCTATGCTGATACGGAGTCATACATTTATTTTTATCAAGATATTCCAAAATTGCATCTCTTAGAAAATCCTCAAACAATTTACATACAACCGAGGTTAAACTAACAGGTCTATAATTCCCGGGGTTACCTTTTGACCCCTTTTTAAATATTGGCACCACATTTGCCATGCGCCAGTCCTGGGGAACAGCCCCTGTCACTATAGAGTCCCTGAATATTAAAAATCGGGGTCTGTCTATTACCTTACATAATTCATTTAGAACACAGGGGTGGATGCCATCTGGACCTTGTGATTTGTCTATTTTGATTTTTTGTAGGCGGCACTGTACTTCTTCCTGGGTTAGACAGGTGACCTGTACTGCTGAGTTTACCTTATCTCGCTGTATTTCAAAGCTCAATGGCGCTCCTTCTCTTCTGACTATTGTAGTTTGCCAGCAGAGCACTTGACATCCACGCATGGGGTGTTTCCATACTCAGAAGAAATGGGGTTACAAATTTTGGGGGGCATTTTCTCCTATTACCCCTTGTAAAAATGTAAAATTTGGGGAAAAACCGGCATTTTAGGGAATTTTTATTTATTTATTTACACATCCAACTTTAACAAAAAGTTGTGAAACACCTGTGAGGTGTTAAGGATCACTGTACCCCTTGTTACGTTCCTTTAGGGGTGTAGTTTCCAAAATAGTATGCCATGTGGGTTGCTTTTTGCGGTGCTGGCACCATAGGGGCTTCCTAAATGCGACATGCTCACCAAAAACCACTTCAGCAAAATTTGCTTTCCAAAAGCCAAATATGACTCCTTCTCTTCTGAGCATTGTAGTTCGCCCGCAGAGCATTTTACGTCCTAACATGGGGTATTTCCATACTCAGAAGAGATGGGGTTACAAATTTTGGGGGGCATTTTCTCCCATTACCTTTTGTAAAAATTGTAAATTTGGGGAAAAGACTTAAGTGAAAAAAAAAATGTTTTTCATTTACACATCCCACTTTAACGAAAAGTCGTCAAACTCCTGTGGGGTGTTAAGGCTCACTGGACCCTTTGTTACGTGCCTTGAGGGGTGTAGTTTTCAAAATGGTATGCCATGTGGCGGGTTTTCTGCTGTTCTGGCACCATAGGGGCTTCCCAAATGTGACATGCCCCCCAAAAACCATTTCATCAAAATTCCCTGTCCAAAATCCCATTGTTGCTCCTTCCCTTCTGAGCCCTCTACTGCGCCCACCGAACACTTGACATATACATATGAGGTATTTCCTTACTCGAGAGAAATTGGGTTAAAAATTTTGGGGGCCTTTTTCTCCTATTACCCCTTGAAAAATTTAAAAAAAAACTTGGTCTACAAGAACATGCGAGTGTCAAAAATGAACGTTTTGAATTTCCTCATTCACTTTGCTGCTATTCCTGTGAAACACCTAAAGGGTTAACACACTTACTGAATGTAATTTTGAATACCTTGAGGGGTGCAGTTTTTATAATGGTGTCATTTGTAAGTTATTTCTAATATGAAGGCCCTTCTAATCCACTTCAAAACAGAACTGGTCCCTGAAAAATTCAGATTTTGAAAATTTTGTGAAAAATTGGAAAATTGCTGCTGAACTTTGAAGCCCTCTGATGTCTTCCAAAAGTAAAAACATGTCAACTTTATGATGCCAACATAAAGTAGACATATTGTTTATGTGAATCAATATATCATTTATTTGGTATGTCTATTTTCCTTATAAGCAGAGAGCTTCAAAGTAAAAAAAAAAAATACTAAATTTTAAATTTTTTCATGAAATTTTGGAATTTTTCATCAAGAAATGATGCAAGTATCGACAAGAATTTACCACTAGCATAAAGTAGAATATGTCACGAAAAAAACAATCTCAGATCAGAATGAAAGGTAAAAGCATCCCAGAGTTATTAATGCTTAAAGGGACAGTGGTTAGATGTGCAAAAAATGGCCCGGGCCCTACACTGAAAATTGGCTGTGTCCTTAAGGGGTTAAATCAGTAAGAAACAAGATTATTTTATTTCCAACAAGATTAGTAAAAACTGCACTTAACCCCTTAAGGACCAAGCCCATTTTCACCTTTAAGCGTACCCGTCAGATCCAAGAAAAAAAATGTTTTTTAATATATCACTCAGTACCTAATCCCGACCATGTACATCTAATTTTTATGTGCCTAGCACCTTTATTTATTTTTTTATTACACTTTTAATTTTGCTCACTAGTCTGAATTCCTCTCAAAGGGAGGGGGCGTGGCCTCACTGCAGGTCTCCGCCCCCTCCCTCAGTATGCTGTCTGCTCAGATCTCCCCTAGCATTAGCAAAACTACAACTCCCAGCTTGTGCTCACTGACAGTAGCAGGACACAAGCTGACAGTGGGAGGAATTTTCCTTCAGCTGTGAGCCCTGCACTCACAGCTGTCAATCAAGGAAGTGTGTCCATGACATAGGTGATGATGCATGGACACAGCAGGACTAGTATGTGTCCAAGCAGGCGGCGGGGGGGCAGTTGTTTGACTGGCTTTTTCAGTATGAAATACTGAAAAATTTCTAATGAAATCAACTGCAAAACCTATTGATTTTGCATGCTTTACAACATATCAAAAGTTTTTGTTTCTGACAGTGCCCATTTAAGGACCAGAGCATTTTGTGCACATCTGACCACTGTCACTTTAAGCATTAATAACTCTGGGATGCTTTTACTTTTCATTCTGATTCCGAGATTATTTTTCGTGACATATTCTACTTTCTGTTAGTAAATTTTCGTTGAGACTTTTCTTGGTGAAAAACTCCAAAATTTGATGAAAAATTTAAGAATTTAGCATTTTTTTACTTTAAAAATCTCTGCTTATAAGGAAAATGGACATCCCAAATATTATGGGATTTTGGAGTGTGAGTTTTCCTTAAATGGTTTTTGGGGGGCATGTCACATTTAGGAAGCCATAGGGTGCCAGAACAGCAAAAAAAAAAAAAAAACACATGGCATACTATTTTGGAAACTACACACCAAAAGGAACATAACAAGGGGTACAGTGAGACTTAACACCCCACAAGTGCTTGACAACTTTTCGTTAAAGTTAGATGTGTAAATAAATTTCTTATTTTTTTCACTAAAATGCAGTTTTTTCCCCAAATTTTAAATTTTTACAAGGGGTAATAGGAGAAAATGCCCCCCAAAATTTGTAACCCCATCTCTTCTGAGTATGGAAATACCCCATGTGTGGACGTCAAGTACACTGCGGGTGCACTACAATGCTCAGAAGAGAAGGAGCGCCATTGGGGTTTTGGAGAGAGAATTTGTTTGGAATAGAAGTCTGGGGCCATGTGCATTTACAAAGCCCCCATGTGAGGGGTGTAGCTTCCAAAATGGGGTCCCATGTGGCGGGGGGGGTGTCCACTGTTCTGGCACCATGGGAGCTTTGTAAACGCACATGGCCTTCAATTCCAGACACATTCTCTCTCCAAAAGCCAAATGGCGCGCCTTCTCTTCTGAGCATTATAGTTCGCCTTACGTCCACACATTGGAGTATTTATATACTTAGAAGAAATGGTGTTACAAATTTTGGGAGTCTTTTTTCCTATTACCCCTTGTGAAAATGAAAAATTTGGGAAAACACCAGCATTTTAGTGAAAAAAATAAAAATGTTTCATTTTCACATCCACTTTAACGAAAATTCTTCAAACACCTGTGAGGTGTTAAGGCTCAATATACCCCTTGTTACGTTCTGCGAGGGATGTAGTTTTCAAAAGGGGGTCACATGTGGGTTTTTCTTTATTTTTTTGAGTTTATGTCAGAACCGTTGTAACGATCAGCCACCCTGTCCAAATCACCTCAAATGTACATGGCACTCTCACTCCCGAGCCTCGTTGTGCGCTCGCAGAGCATTTCACAATCCACATATGGGGTTATTCCATACTGAGGAGAAATTGCGTTACAAATTTTGGGAGTCTTTTTTATGCCTTTTACCTCTTGTGAAAATGAAAAGTATGGTGCAACACCAGCATGTAAGTGTAAAAAATAAAAAAATTTCTACAATAACATGCTGGAGTAGACCCCAACTTTACCTTTTCATTAGGGGTGAAAGGAGAAAAAGTTTGTAAGATAATTTCTCCAAAATTTGTAAGATAATTTCTCCCCAGTACGGAAATACGCCATATGTGGCCCTAAACTGTTGCCTTGAAATATGACAGGGCTCCAAAGTGAGAGAGCACCATGCGCATTTGAGTCCTAAATTAGGGATTTGCATAGGGACGGACCAGCTGTTGCAAAACTCCCAGCATGCCTGCAGCCAATGGCTTTCCGGCAATACTGGGAGTTTTTGATTTGCAACAACTGGAGGCTCCATTTTGGAAACACTGCAGTACCATACGTTTTTCATTTTTATTGGGGGGGGGGGGGTGGGAGAGGTAGCTGTGTAGGGGTATGTGTATATGTAGTGTTTTACTTTTTATTTTGTGTTAATGTAGTGTAGTGTTTTTAGGGTACATTCACACAGGCGGGGATTTACAGAGAGTTTCCTGCTGGGAGTTTATAGCTGCAGTGGAAAATTTGCCACAGCTCAAACTTGCAGCAAGAAACTCACTATAAACCCCCGCCCGTGTGAAAATCTCCAGCTGTTGCAAAACTACAACTCCCAGCATGCCCTTTGGCTGTCCGTGCATGCTGGGGGTTGTAGTTATGCAACAGCTGGAGGAACACGGGTTGTAGACTTAACTCAGTGTTTCACAACCAGTGTGCCTCCAGCTGTTGCAAAACTACAACTCCCAGCATGTACGATCTGTCAGTGCATGCTG
This sequence comes from Hyla sarda, assembly GCF_029499605.1. Classification (NCBI taxonomy): domain Eukaryota; kingdom Metazoa; phylum Chordata; class Amphibia; order Anura; family Hylidae; genus Hyla; species Hyla sarda. The sequence continues at coordinate 42,828,654 of NC_079201.1, forward strand.
GGAGTTGTAGTTTGCAATAGCTGGAGGCACACTGGTTGCGAAACACTGAGTTAGGTAACAGACAATGTTTCACAACCAGTGTGCCTCCAGTTGTTGCAAAACTACAACTCCCAGCATACCCAGACAGCCCAGCCGAAGGGCTTGTTCGGAGTTTATAGTGGTGTCCAAACTGTAGCCCTCCAGATGTTGTAAAACTTCAACTCGAAGCATGCCAAGACTGCCCAGGCATGCTGGGAGTTGTAGTTCGGCAACATCTGAAGCACCAGATGTTGCCGAACTACAACTCCCAGCATGCCCGGACAGTCTCGGCATGCTTTGAATTTTAGTTTTGCAACATCTGGAGGGCTGCAGTTTTGACACCACTATATAGTAGTCTCCAAACTGTAGCACTCAAGATGTTGCAAAACTACAGCTCCCCAGCATGCCGAGACTGTCCAGTCATGCTGGGAGTTGTAGTTCTGCGACATCTGAAGGGCCACATGTTACAGAACTACAACTCCCAGCATGCCTGATCTGCCTGGGCATGCTGAGAGTTGTAGTTTTGCAATATCTAGAAGGGCACAGATTGGAGACCACTGCACAGTGGTCTCCAAACTGTGGCCCTCCAGATGTTGCAAAACTACAACTCCCAGCATGCCCAGACAGCCAAAGGCTGTCTGGGCATGCTTGGAGTTGTAGATTTGAAACGCCTAGAAGCAGCAGTGAAGATCACTTTACGGAGATCTTCACTGCTGCATTTGCCGCCGCCGCTGCTGCATCCACTTGCCTTCGTCTGTCCCCTGCTGTCTGCGCCTGTCCCCGCTGGTGATCAGGTATCTGCCGCCGTTCTTCCCGCCACGCTGGCCCCCGCCGCCATCTTCCCCTGCTCTGCCCGGACTTCCAGGGGTGGGCAGAGCAGGGGAAATGAACTGTCACCCCCTGCACCTGCCCTGCAATTTGCCGGTCAGTCCTGACCTGTCAATCGCAGGGGATAGGAGGAGGTGGCACCCTTGCCACCTCGCTCATATCCTTTAGGATGATCGGGGCTGTCTCTGACAGCTCGGGTCATCCCTATTTTCCGGGTGATCGGGTACCAGAAACCTTATCAGCCCGGAATCGTCGCAAATCGACGATCTGAATTGATCGATTTGCGGCGATCGCCCCCCCCCCAGGCATTTGCATGGGATGCCTGCTGAATGATTTCAGCAGGCATCCCACTCTGCCCGGCATGCGGCGGGGACCGAAATTCCCATGGGCGTACAGGTATGCCGTGTCCTTAACTACCAGGACGTCAGGGCGTACCTGTATGCTCTGTGTCCTGAAGGGGTTAAACCGGATATGAACCATAAGTGTAAATTGTCATATATAAAGTCTAAAGTTTATGCACAAATATGAAACAAGAAAGGATGAACGGTATATACACTTATCAATATTATCATATCGCATTTTGTTTGCCAAACGTTCTATTTGTGCACCAGTCTGAAGTGGAACAGACTAGATGGGCATATATACGGTGAATGTAAATAACACATAGATGATCTGTTGTCCATTATTTTTTACTGACACCAAACCTTTCAATATAGATGCTTTAAATTGTGTATGTGGATCCTGGTTATATGTACAATGAGACTGCTTTATATGCCTATTTTTCACTTTACCCCTAAAGATCATAGAAATGTTTTCCCGCACCCAATGTGGCCGATCATGGCAGGTATCTGCTTATTGGGGAAGAGGCTCTGGGGGTGGATAGTTCATTATCTTTAGCCCCTTGCCAAAATCACTCCTAAATACTTGCAGGATACCTAACAGATATAACAGATATTGTGAGATTATACACAGCTATTCCACATGACCTGGGAATATCGTGTACAAGGTGGCATATGGACAAATATAGCACCTATAGTAATGAGCTTAAAGGGTTTCTTGTTCTGGCACTGGAGTTTCTTCTTACGTCAAGTTTCTTCCTATTCAATGTTGTGTACTATATACAAATCAAGTAAGCCAGCATGGGGGGGGGGAAATTCTCGCCATCGCTTGTTAATATATACTTTTCTTACTGGGAGATCATATACATGTTGACCCCTGATTATCCGTTCTTCGAGTACACACACAGTCAGATCACTTATTTCATTTTGCAGAGTCCTTGTTAAAAATGAAAGAAGCGAGCTGATTGCTTGCTATGGGCAACTGCACAAATTTTCCTCAGGACAGGTTTTGATAAATCTCTCCCAATGTGTAGAAACTTCTTTTTTTTTCGGTGCCTTAATAATTGATTGAGATCAGCTGGATCTTTGAAAGAGGTTTATTTAAAGTTATACATATACAAATACAAAGGGGAATCCTAACTAATTAAGGGATAGGGATACAAGGAAAAGGGAAGTGCTCTCTAGCCCTTGTGAGAAGCTTATATACCAGTCATCCACACACATAAAAAGCAATTCAAAATACATACATATATTCAAAACAGGTATTAGTAAAATAATGAGCACTGTCTGCAGGGCCCTTGCAGATGGACTTAGAATATTTCACAAGATAAAAAATTTTAACCTATAAAAAAATATAGATCGATAGTATAAAACCTTATTACTACAATATATAGCTGTCAGGCAGACCGCTCATATAATAATTGTAGTTAGATTTAGTTAAGGGCATATGTAGGCCCTAGCAATATATGATAAATTACTGTAATTGCTATTTTAGATATTTCTGACAGATATTGCACAAAAATAGCATCAGGTATTGTCCATATATAGAAATGGTATATATTCCTTGTTGATGTACCTCTGAGGCGATGGCCCAGTTTAAAGTTGTTCCGCTGCAATAGATACTATGTATCACAGTTATTATAGAGTACAGTTCGTGTGACTCTCACCAGTCCGGAATAGAGGTCCCTCTGCGCTCTTGTATTCTGCGCTCTTGCACTTACCCTGTAGCTTCCACCACATCCGCCTAGTCGCTTTTTAAGTCATCAGCATCGGCAAGCCTGGGGAGGGAGAGATCTGCTGCCAACTTGTACGTATGTGTAATGATAAAGCTGTCCTCATGTTCTGTGCGTATTAAGATGCAGTGGCCGTTTGGAATTCCCGGGGCTTAAGTATATCAGATAGTGAGCGATCTTGTGTATATCGGTGGTATCAGCTGTAAATAAGGATTGAAGCTGGATGCGTTTCTAGTTCTGCTCGATCTCTTTTTTGATATCTGACTGGCATGGTTGTGTTTAATTTATGTATGTAACTAACTTTTTACGGTCCATATAAAACAGGGATTGAACTAGGTGCTTGATGGACTGGACCATTGGGATTCAGTCCACTGGTCTACATATGCCATGAATTGTATTACATGGGAAACACAAAACACGCAGATGATCAAGAAAGGGCTCTAAAAATAGAAAGGAAATAAAACCTATTAGAATTATTGTGGCAATAGAGAATATTTGAGAATGTAAGCAATATATAGGACAATGTAAAAAAATATAATGGGAACGAAGAGAAAAATGAAAATAAAAATAATGGAAATGTGAACACATAGATATATTGTTACAAATAAGAGATCTTTTGAGTCAGCCTTGTCTACATAAACAAATGCAAATATTCAACATTCAGATATACAGTCATGGCCGTAAGTGTTGGCACCCCCCAAAATGTTTCAAGGAAATGAAGTATTTCTCCCAGAAAAGGATTGCAGTAACACATGTTTTGCTATACACATGTTTATTCTCTTTGTGTTTATTGGAGCTAAACAAAAAAATTTTGGAAAAAAAGCAAATTGGGCATAATGTCACACCAAACTCCAAAAATGGGCTGGACAAAATTATTGGCACCCTTAACTTAATATTTGGTTGCACATCCTTTGGGAAAAAAATTACTGAAATCAGTCGCTACCTATAACCATCAATAAGCTTCTTACACCTCTCAGCCAGAATGTTGGAACACTCTTCCTTTGCAAACGGCTCCAGGTCTCTTATTGGAAGGGCGCCTTTTCCCAACAGCTGTTTTATGATCTCTTCACAGGTTTTCAATGGGATTTAGATCTGGACTCATTGTTGGCCACTTCAGAACTCTCCAGCGCTTTGTTGCCATCCATTTCTGGGTGTTTTTGACATATGTTTGGGGTCCTTGTCCTGCTGGAAGACCGATGATCTTGGATGCAAACACAGCTTTCTGACACTGGGCTGTACAGTGCGACCCAAAATCCGTTGGTAATCCTCACCCCTTGCACACATTCAAGTCACCCAGTGCCAGTGGCAACAAAGCAACCCCAAAACGTCATTGAATCTCCACCATATTTCACTGTAGGTACTGTTTATTTCTTTGTAGGCCTCATTCCGTTTTCTGTAAACAGTAGAATGATGTGCTTTACCAAAAAGCTCTATCTTGGTCTCATCTGTCCACTAGACCTTTTCCCAGAAGGATTTTGGCTTACTCAAGTTCATTTTGGCAAAATGTAGTCTTGCTTTTTTATGTCTGTGTCAGCAGTGGGGTCCTTCTGGGTTTCCTGCCATAGCGTTTCATTTCATTTAAATGTCGACGGATAGTTTGCGCTGACACTGATGCTCCCTGAGCCTGCAGGACAGCTTGAATATCTTTGGAACTTGTTTGGGGTTGCTTATCCACCATTCGGACTATCCTGCATTGACACCTTTCAACAATGTTTCTCTTCCGTCCATTCCAAGGGATATTATCAAGAAGTTTGCCACTCATGGTACTGTAGCTAATGTTGCGCACTGTGGACAAAGGCAAATCTAGATCTCTGGAGATGGACTTGTAACCTTGAGATTGTTGATATTTTTTCACAATTTTGGTTCTCAAGTCCACAGACAGTTCTCTTCTTCTCAAAAACTAAGTGAACTTTTCTCCTTTTTATTTGATTTCAGGTGTGATTTTTATATTGCCCACACAAGTTACTTTCCCCAGGTGAGTTTAAAGGAGCATCACATGTTAACCCCTTAAGGACTGAGCCCTTTTTTCAATTGTGACCACTGTCACTTTATGCATTGATAACTCTGGGATGCTTTTACCGATTATTCGGATTCAGAGTTTTATTTTTCATGCCATATTCTACTTTAACATAGTGGTAAATTTTTGTCGTTACTCGCATCCTTTCTTGGCGAAAAATCCCAAAATTTCATGAAAATTTAGCATTTTTCTAACTTTGAAATTCCCTGCTATAAATTTTATATTGATTCACAAATACAATATTTCTACTTTATGTTGGTATCAGAAAGATGACATGTTTTTACTTTTTGAAGACATTAAATTTCTATATCTGAATTTTTCGGGGACCAATTAAGTTTGAAGTGGATTTGAGGGGCCTTTCTGTGAGAAATACCCCATAAATGACACTATTATAGAAACTACACCCCTCAAAGTATTCAAAATGACATTCAGAAAGTTTGTTAACCCTTTAGATCAGGGGTACTCAACTGGCAGACCGCGGTCCAGATCCGGACCGAAGCTGCCAACAATGCGGACCACCCGCCGACTTCCTCCTCTTTCATTTGCATAAGCTTCTCAGGGGGCTGTCCATCTGCCCAGACACAATTTTTTTTTTCAACAAAGCAAATGCGGTTCAGGCCGCTCTCAACTACTCCCCGCTCAGCGAGACCACCACTTCAGCTGGTCCCCCGGCTCCAAGTAAAGTGAGCAGGGGAAGGGATTCTGCCGCACTGTTACAGTCCCCCCATCCTCCACACTGTTACAGTCCCCCCATCCTCAGGGATGGGGGTCACTGTAGGTGTATGGAGAATGATGGACGAGTGGGGGAAAGGTTTGTAGCAGAGTTGAGGATTGGGGGCCCCATCCTCCACACTGTTACAGCCCCCCATCCTCCACACTGTAACAGTCCCCCCATCCTCCACACTGTTACAGTCCCCCCCATCCTCCACACTGTTACAGTCCCCCCATCCTCCACACTGTTACAGTCCCCCCATCCTCAGGGATGGGGGTCACTGTAGGTGTATGGAGAATGATGGACGAGTGGGGGAAAGGTTTGTAGCAGAGTGGAGGATTGGGGGCCCCATCCTCCACACTGTTACAGCCCCCCATCCTCCACACTGTAACAGTCCCCCCATCCTCCACACTGTAACAGTCCCCCCCATCCTCCACACTGTTACAGCCCCCCCATCCTCCACACTGTTACAGTCCCTCCATCCTCCACACTGTTACAGCCCCCCCATCCTCCACACTCCTCAGCCCCCCCCCCATCCTCCACACTTCTCAGCCTCCCCCATCCTCCACACTCCTCCATCCTCCTCACTCCTCCTAATTTCCCAGGTGAACAGTCATTCCCCCACATGTGACTCTCCAGTTGTTACAGGATTGAAACTCCCATCATGAATGTCTGTGCATGATGGGAGTTGTAGTTTGCAGATGCTGTAGAGTCACAGTTGCATAGTTTGTGATAGCACAGCGGCATTGCGTATTCCGGGGGGCACAGCGGCATTGTGTATTCTGGGGGGCACAGCGGCATTGTGTATTCTGGGGGGCACAGCGGCATTGTGTATTCTGGGGGGCACAGCGGCATTGTGTATTCTGGGGGGCACAGCGGCATTGTGTATTCTGGGGGCACAGGGGCATCATTTTATGTGGGTGCAAAATGTGTGGCAGCAATATACGAGGGGCACAGTGTGTAGAAGTATTCATGGGTATAGTACGTGGCAGTAATATATTCAGGGGCACAGCATGTGGCAGTATTATATTAAGGGGTACACAATGTGGCAGTATTTTATTCAGGGGTACACAATGTGGCAGTATTTTATTCAGGGGTACGCAGTGTGGCAGTATTTTATTCAGGCTTACACAATGTGGCAGTATTATATTAAGGGGGTACACAATGTGGCAGTATTATATTCAGGGGTACACAATGCGGCAGTATTTTATTCAGGGGGTACTGTGTGCGGCAGTATTTTATTCAGGGGGTACAGTATGCGGCAGTATTTTATTCAGGGGGTACAGTATGCGACAGTATTCAGAAAATACAGATAACTGCAGGTTTACATCCTCCAGACTCCAGTCATTTTGCCTATTTCCTTCATGGCACTGTGGCCACTAGGTGAGAACCAGGCCTCATCACTTTACTCGGACCTTTACCAGTAGCACACTTGTATAAGTGGACCCTCGCTAAAAATACTTGAGTACCCCTGCTTTAGATGTTTCACAAGAATAACAGCAAAGTGGAGGAGAAAAATCAAAATCTGCATTTTTTTACACTAACATGTTTTTGTAGCCCCATTTTTTTTCATTTTTAAAAGTGGTATTAGGTGAAAAAGCCCCCAAAATTTGTAGCCCAATTTCTCTCGAGTATGGAAATACCTCATATGTTGACATAAAGTGCTCTGCGGGCCCACAACATGGCTCAAGAGGGAAGGAGAAACTGTTGGATTTTTTTTTTAATACAATATCATGGTTTTTAGGAGATATGTTGCATTTAGGAAGCCCCCATGGTGCCAGAACGGCAAAATAACCCCCACATGGCATATTTTGGAAACTACATCCCTTTCCAAAAGGAATGTGACAAGGGGTATAGTGAACCTTAACACCACCCAGGTGTTTGACGACTTTGCATTGAAGTTGGACGTGTTACCCCAAATTTTTCATTTTCACAAGGGGTAATAGGTGAAAATGGACCCCAAAATTTGAAGCCTAATGTCTCCTGATTAAGAATACGCCCCATATATGGACGTTAAGTGCTCTGCTGGCGCACTACAATGCTCAGAGAGTAGGAGCAAAATTTGACTTTTTGAAAGAGAATTTTGCTGAAATGGTTTTTGGGGGGGCATGCTGCATTTAGCAAGTCCCCAGGGTGCCAGAACAGCAAAGAAAAAAAAAAACCACATGGCATACTATTTTGGAAACTACACCCCTCAAGGAATGTAACAAGGGGTATAGTGAATCTTAACACCTCACAAGTGTTCGACGACTTTGCGTTGAAGTTGGATGTGAAAATGGAAAATTTTATTTTTAACACTAAAATGATGGGGTTACTCCAAATTTTTCATTTTCACATGGTGTAATAGGAGAAAATGGACCCCAAAATTTGAAGCCCAATTTCTCCCGATTAAGAAAATGCCCCACATGTGGATGTTAAGTGCTTTGCTGGCGCACTACAGGTCTCAGAACAGAGGGAGCGCCATTGGTCTTTTGTAGAGAGAACTTTGATGAAATTGAAGTCGGGGGCCATGTGCATTTTCAAACCTCAAATGATTCCAAAACAGCAGAAACCCCCCACATGTGACAAATGTTTTGAAACTAGACCCCTCCAGGAACGTAACAAGGGTTACAATGAGTACTTACACCTCATAGGTTTTTTGAACAGTGGGCCATAAAAGTGAAAAATTAGATTTTTAACACTAAAATGATGGTGTTACCCCAAATTTTTCTTCTTCACAAGGGGTAATAGGAGAAAATGGACCCCAAAATATAAGCCCAATTTCTCCCGATTAAGAAAATGCCCCATATGTGGACATTAAGTCCTCTGCTGGCGCACTACAGGTCTCAGAACAGAAGGAGCGCCATTGGACTTTTGGAGAGAGAATTTTGCTGAAATTGAAGTCGGGGGCCATGTGCATTTACAAACCTTCCATAGTGCCAGAACAGCAGAAACCCCCCACATGTGACACCATTTTGGAAACTACAACCCTCACAGAATTTGATAAGAGGGGCAGTGAGCATTTACACCCCACTGGCGTTTGACAGATCTTTGGAACAGTGGGCTGTGCAAATGATAAATTAAATTATTCATTTTCACGGACCATTGTTCCAAAAATCTGTTAGACACCTGTAGGGTGTAAATGTTCACTGTACCCCTTATTACATTCCTTGAGGGGTGTAGCTTCCAAAATGGGGTCACATGTGGGGGGGTCCACTGTTCTGGCACCACGGGGGGGCTTTGCAAACACACATGGCCTTCAATTCCTGACACATTCTCTCTCCATAAGCACAATGGGTGCTCCTTCTCTTCTGAGCATTGTAGTTCCCCTGCAGAGCACTTTACATCCACATATGGGGCATTTCCATACTCAGAACAAATAGGGTTACAACGTTTGGGGGGCTATTTTCCTATTATCCCTTGGGAAAATGAAAAATTTGGGATAACACCAGATTTTAGTGGAAATTTTTTTTTCATTTTCACGTCCAATCTTTAACGAAAATTCGTCAAACACCTGTGGGGTGTTAAGGCTCACTATACGAATTCGAGTAGAATACAGACATGGTGCACATCTACAATCTTGTATAATGATCTGATTGCTTGTCAGCACAATATCAAAAACTAACAGGTTGTTAGTATACATTTTTGATCAAAAAGTACAAGCCCACTCGCCACGTCAAGGCCATCTATTCAGAGTGGGTCCCTAACGTCCCTAGCATTAAATGGCGTAGCATCGGGCGGAGACCACCACCGCCGCGACACAGGTGCCCACGGGGGGGGGGGGGAGCAACCCACTGGCAGAGCGGCCCCAATGCCTCTCAAACCAGTCTATGGGCCGCACCCGCCCGCAGACACAGCACCACGGCAGCAACGGATGCCGCACCGCACCACACCAGTGTGAACAAGGTGTAATGGCTCACTTACCTTGCTCTCCCAGTCAGACTGGGAGGCTGCTAGGAGTGAAATGGCCCCCGTTGTTATGTTCCGTGAGGGGTGTAGTTTCCAAAATGGGGTCACGTGGGTTTTTTTTAATACATTTTTTTGCGTTTGTCAAAACCGCTGTATCGATCAGCCACCCCTGTGCAAATTGCCTCAAATGTACGTGGCGCTCTCACTCCTGAGCCTTGTTGTGCGCCTGCAGTGCATTTTACGTCCACATATGGGATATTTCCTTTTTTTTCCTTTTACCAGCATGCTAGTGTAAAAAAAAAATTTATAATTTAGATAACATGCTGGTGTAGACCCCAATTTTACCTTTACATAAGGGGTAAAAGGTGAAAAAGCCCCCCAAAATGTGTGAGGCAATTTCTCCCGAGTACGGAAATACCCCATATAGTTACATAGTTACATAGTTAGTACGGTCGAAAAAAGACATATGTCCATCAAGTTCAACCAGGGAATTAAGGGGTAGGGGTGTGGCGCGATATTGGGGAAGGGATGGGATTTTATATTTCTTCATAAGCATTAATGTTATTTTGTTCCAGGAATGTATCTAATCCTGTTTTAAAGCTGCTAATTGTTCCTGCTGTGACCAGTTCCTGAGGTAGACCGTTCCATAAATTCACAGTCCTCACGGTAAAGAAGGCGTGTCGCCCCTTGAGACTAAACTTTTTCTTCTCCAGACGGAGGGAATGCCCCCTCGTCCTTTGGGGGGGTTTAACCTGGAACAGTTTTTCTCCTTATTTTTTGTATGGGCCATTAATATACTTATATACGTTTATCATATCCCCTCTTAAACGTCTCTTCTCAAGACTAAACAATTGTAACTCCTTTAATCGCTCCTCATAGCTAAGATGATCCATGCCCCATATTAGTTTAGTTGCGCATCTCTGCACCCTTTCCAACTCCGCAGTGTCCCTTTTATGGACAGGTGCCCAAAACTGAATGGCATATTCCAGGTGAGGCCATACCAATGCTTTATAAAGGGGGAGTATTATGTCCCTGTCCCTTGAGTCCATGCCTCTTTTGATACATGACAATATCCTGCCGGCTTTGGAAGCAGCAGCCTGACATTGCATGCTATTCTGTAGTCTGTGATCTACAAGTACACCCAGATCCTTCTCTACCAGTGACTCTGCCAGTTTAATCCCCCCTAAGACATACGATGCATGCAGGTTATTAGTACCCAGATGCATAACTTTACATTTATCCACATTGAACCTCATTTGCCAAGTGGATGCCCAGACACTTAGTCTATCCAAGTCATCCTGTAACTTATGCACATCCTCTATAGACTGTACCGTGCTACAAAGCTTGGTGTCATCTGCAAAGATAGAAACAGAGCTGTTAATACCATCCTCTATATCATTGATAAATAAATTAAACAACAGCGGGCCCAGTACTGAACCTTGGGGTACACCACTAATAACCGGGGACCAATCAGAGTACGAATCATTGACCAACACTCTCTGGGTACGATCCATGAGCCAGTGTTCAATCCAGTTACAAACTAAAATTTCCAATCCCAAAGACCTTAATTTACCTGTCAGACGTCTATGAGGGACAGTATCAAATGCTTTAGCAAAATCAAGAAACACTATATCCACAGCCATTCCTCTGTCAAGGCTTCTACTCACCTCTTCATAAAAGCAAATTAGATTGGTTTGACAACTTCTATCCTTAGTAAACTCATGCTGGCTATCACTGATAATACAATTATCCCATATGTATTCCTGTATGTAATCCCTTATAAGTCCTTCAAACAATTTACCCACAATGCACGTTAAACTTACCGGTCTATAGTTTCCTGGGGAAGACCTAGAGCCCTTTTTGAAGATTGGCACCACATTCGCCTTGCGCCAGTCCCTTGGCACAATACCAGACACCAAGAATCTCTAAATATCATGAACAGGGGTACAGATATTACTGAACTTACCTCTCTAAGAACTCTTGGGTGTAGTCCATCCGGTCCTGGGGATTTGCTTACATTTATATCACTTAACTTACCTTGTACCATCTCTACATTAAGCCAGTTCAGTACATTACATGATGTGTTACCAGCACTGACCTGGCCAATGTCAGCTCCTTCTTCCATAGTGTATACAGAACTAAAGAACCCATTCAGTAGCTCCACTTTCTCTTGATCGCCTGTGACAACCTCCCCATTATCATTCTTAAGGGGTCCTACATGCTCTGTCCTTGGTTTTTTTGCATTTATATATCTAAAAAAATATTTAGGATTAGTTTTGCTTTCTTTGGCCACCTGTCTCTCGTTTTGAATTTTTGCTGTTTTTATTACATTTTTACAGATTTTATTAAGCTCTTTGTACTGTTTAAATGTTATCGCTGACCCATCAGATTTGTATTTTTTGAAGGCTATTTTTTTGTTGTTTATTGCTCTTTTAACATCATTTGTCAGCCATGTAGGATTTAGTTTTAATCGTTTATATTTGTTCCCCTTTGGTATATATTTAGCTGTATAGTTATTTAGAGTTGATTTAAAGATGTCCCATTTACCTTCTGTATCAGTATTTGAGAACACCTCCCCCCAGTCTATGTCCTGTAGTGCAGCCCTCAGCCCAGGGAAGTTTGCCTTTTTAAAGTTATATGTTTTTGCCTTCCCCGCCTGTCTTTGTTTTCTACATTTTAAGTCAAAAGTAACTATATTGTGGTCGCTATTACCAAGGTTTTCCCGCACAGTTACATTACCAACCAGCTCTGCGTTGTTGGAAATGATCAGATCCAACAAGGCATCACTTCTTGTTGGGTCCTCCACAAACTGGCCCATAAAATTATCCTGCAATAAATTTAGGAATTGTCGCCCCTTTGTAGTTTTAGCCAACCCCGGACCCCAATTTATATCTGGATAGTTAAAATCTCCCATTATTACCACTGCACTAATGGGAGATTTTAACTATCCAGATATAGATTGGGGTCCAGGGTTGGCTAAAACTACAAAGGGGCGACAATTCCTAAATTTATTGCAGGATAATTTTATGGGCCAATTTTATGTGGCCCTAAACTGTTTCCTTGATATTTCAAGGAAACAGTTTAGGGCCACATAAAATTGGCCCATAAAATTATCCTGCAATAAATTTAGGAAATGAGACAGGGCTCCGGAGTGAGAGAGCGCCATGCGCATTTGAGGCCTAAATTAGCGATTTGCATAGAGACAGACCCGGATGCAAGAATTAGACTTGCCTCCAATACCAAAATTACACTATGGCAGTGTTTTCCAAACAGGGTGCCTCCAGCTGTTGCAAAACTCCCAGCATGCCTGGACAGTCAATGGCTGTCCGGCAACAATGGGAGTTGTTGTTTTGCAACAGGTGGAGGCTTTGTTTTAGAAACCGTGCCATACCAGATGTTTCTCATTTTTATTGGGCTAGGGGGGTAAATGTGTAGGGGTATGTGTATATGTAGTGTTTCACCCTTTATTTTGTGTTGTGTAGTGTAGTGTTTTTAGGGTACATTCACACAGGCGGAGGTTCACAGCGTTCAAAACTTGCAGCAAGCCTCCACCTGTTGCAAAACTACAACTCCCAGGATGCCTTTTGGCTGTCCGTGCATGCTGGGGGTTGCAGTTATGCAACAGCTGGAGGCACACTGGTTGCAAAACACTGAGTTAGGTAACAAACTATCAGTGTTTCGCAACCAGTGTGCCTTCAGCTGTTGCAAAAACTACAACCTCCAGCATGCACGGACAGCAGAAGGGCATGCTGGGACTTGTAGTTATGCACCAGCTGGAGGCATACTACTACAACTTCCAGCATGCCCTTTGGCTGTCCATGTATGCTGGGTGTTGTAGTTATGCAACAGCTGGAGGCACACTGGTTGCAAAACACTGAGTTTGTTACTTAACTCAGTGTTTCCCAACCTGTGTGCCTCCAGCTGTTGCAAAACTACAACTCCCAGCAGACAGCCGAAGGGCATTTTGGGAGTTGTAGTTATGCAACAACTGGAGGAGAACAGTTTGGAGACGACTGTGTAGTAGTGTCCAACTGTAGCCCTCCAGATGTTGCAAAACTAGAACTCCAAGCTTGCCCAGACATGCTGGGAGTTTTTGTTCGGCAACATCTGAAGGGCCACGTGTTGCCAAACTACAACTCCCAGCATGCCTGGGCTGTCTGGGCATGCTTGGAGTTGTGATTTTGCAACATCAGGAGCGCTACAGTTTGGACACCACTGTATATGGTGTCCAAACTGTGCTCTTCCAGATGTTGAAAAACTACATCTCCCAGCGTGCTCAGACTGTCCAGGCATGCTGGGAGTTGTAGTTCTGCAATATCTGAAGGGCCAGATGTTACAGAACTAAAACTTCCAGCATGTCTGGGCATGCTGAGAGTTGTAGTTTTGCAACATCTGGAAGAGCACAGCCAAACTGGCCCTCCAGATGTTGCAAAACTATAACTCCCAGCATGCCCAGACAGCAAACTGCATTTGGCTGTCTGGGCATGCTGGGAGTTATAGTTTGGCAACTCCTAGAAGGCAGCAGTAAAGATCACTTACCATTGATCTTTACTGCTGCCTTCACCGCTGCTCCGCCGCGATCGCTAGTCCTGCAGCCTCCATGATGACTCCGGTAACCGCCGCCATCTTTCCCCCCCACCACCCCTGACCAGCGCTCTGCCCGATATCCAGGGAAGGGCAGAGCGGGGATTTCAACAGTAACCCCCCGCCCCCAACTGCCATTTGTTAGTCCTAACCTCACTCCTATCCCTCAGGATGATCGGGAAGGTTTCTGACATCTCCCATCATCCCTGTTTTCCAGACGATGGGGTCACCAGAGACCCGAACAGCCCGCAAGCTTAAATCGCCGATCTGAATTGCTGATATGGGGGGGGTCGGGACCCCCCTGGGCGATATGCCGGGATGCCTGCTGAACGATATTAGCAGGCATCCCCATCCGGTCCGCGCCCGGAAGAATGCAGGGCGTACCTGTATGCCCTGAGTCCTTAAGGCCTCGGAAACAGGGGCGAATGGGGACGCCCTGCATCCTTAAGAGGTTAAACAATCTTATTTTTCCACAATTTTGAAAGGGTGCCAATAATTTTGTCCAGACCCTTTTTGGAGTTTGGTGTGACATTATGTCCAGTTAGCTTTTTTTCCTCCCTTTTTTTGTTTAGTTCCAATACGCACAAAGGGAATAAACATGTGTATAGAAAAACGTGTTACTGCAATCCTTTTCTGTGAGAAATACTTCATTTTCTTGAAAAATTTCAGGGGTGCCATGTTACGGCCATTGTGGGGATTTGTGGGGATATGTATGAAAACATGTTATGTAGAGAAATACATATACAGATAAAAATGAGAAAGATGCTGCTGTATCTTAAAGGGGTATTCCAGGCCAAAACTTTTTTTTATATATCAACTGGCTGCGGAAAGTTAAACAGATTTGTAAATTACTTCTATTAAAAAAACTTAATCCTTCCAATAGTTATTAGCTTCTGAAGTTGAGTTGCTGTTTTATGTCTAACTGCTTTCTGATGACTCATGTCCCGGGAGCTGTGCAGTTCCTATGGGGATATTCTCCCATCATGCACAGCTCCCGGGACGTGACATCATCATTGAGCAGTTAGACAGAAAACTTCAGAAGCTAATAACTATTGGAAGGATTAAGATTTTTTAATAGAAGTAATTTACAAATCTTTTTAACTTTCCGGAGCCAGTTGATGTATAAAAAAAAGTTTTTGCCTGGAATACCCCTTTAAATGGGTATGTAGACTGTAGGTGTAGTTTGACGGAGATGATTCTGAAAACTCAATAATATTTGATATTTTATTGCTGCATTGGATATAAGTGCTAGGGGAGGGTAGATTACATTGTGGTGGGGAGTCAAGGCGCTGTGACAGCCTGGCTCTCGACTCTCCATTAAACCGAAATATACAGGCCGAAGTGTGCCATTACACACACACACTCCGGCCTGTATTTTTTGGTTTTTGAGGCAGTAACTGAGGTAGAAGTCTCCATGCTCCCCTCTTCCTCTTGCCCCACTATCTTTCCTAGTGACTCTATTAACTCTCACCTTGGCCAGTCTCTCTTCCCAGCTATCACCAGTCACTTAAATGGGTACTTCAGTGGAAAACTTTTTTTTTTTTTAAATCAACTGGTGCCAGAAAGTTAAACAGATTTGTAAATGACTTCTATTAATTTTTTTTTATCCTTCCAGTACTTATTAGCTGCTGAATACTACAGAGGAAATTCTTTTCTTTTTGGAACACAGAGCTCTCTGCTGACATCTCTGTCCATTTTAAGAACTGTCCAGAGTAGGAGAAAATCCCCATAGCAAACATATGCTGCTCCGGACAGTTCCTAAAATGGACAGAGAGGTCAGCAGAGAGCACTGTGCTCATGATGTCAGCAGAGAGCTCTATGTTCCAAAAAGAAAAGAATTTCCTCTGTAGTTTTCAGCAGCTAATAAGTACCGGAGGGATTAAGATTTTTTAATTGAAGTCATTTAAAAATTTGTTTAACTTTCTGGCACCAGTTGATTAAAAAAAAAAAAAGTTTTCCACTGGAGTACCCCTTTAACTAAAATGTTTAACCTTTCCCTTCTCTCTGGTATCTTTCCCTCCTCCTTAAAATATTCTGTCACAACTTGCTCTTTCTGAGTGTTGCTGTGTAAGAGGGGGCGTGAAAGAGGAGTTTCAAAAACTGTGATTATCTGTTGTGCGGAGTGAATCTGTGGAGTGGGTGCGACTGCCTATAGCCCACATTCATATTTTGGGTAAGTTTTTCTCTTTTGCACATAGTGGGATAACTGTTAGAGTTTAAACACCCTTTTTCATTTTTTTTTTTTTTTTTCTCTGTTCCACCTCTAGAGGGAGGAGGAGTAGATTGGGCACAGGTGTATAAATCTTAGCTTGGGACTCTTATTGAGAGCTTGCTCTTTCTGAGTGTTGCTGTGTAAGAGGGGGCGTGAAAGAGGAGTTTCAAAAACTGGAGTTTGAAAGCAGGAGGTTGAGATCGCTGTGAGTTTTAATTTTTGAACCCACAAGGTCTACAAAAAATTTGAAGTGTAATTTTGACTGTCTGTTTTTTCCTATACATTTGTGAAATCCCCATAATTAGATGGCCTCCATGTTGGAAAATGCAGTCCAATGTACATCCTGTTCAATGTATGCAATCCTTGAACAACAGTTTGAGGGTGCATATTGTTGTGCGAGATGTGTGCTAGTTGTCCGTTTGGAAGCCCAGATCCTGCATCTAGAGGGGCGACTGGCAACAATGAGAAGCATTAACAACATGGAGAGGAGTCTCCTGCTCACTGAGCAGGCACTCTCGGGAATAGAGGTGGGGGAGGACAGTGGGACGGAGTTGCAGGACAGTCAGGCAGTTAGCTGGGTTACAGTTAGAAAGAGGGGTAGGGGAAAAAGTGTCAGGGAGGCTAGTCCTGAACTGGCACACCCCAACAAGTTTGCCCGCTTGGCAGATGAGGGGGATGCCATTACAGAGCTAGCAGAACTGCAGCAGGATACCGCCTCTGACCGCCAGGGGGGTGTCTGCTCCAGTAAGGAGGGAGGGAGGAGTACAGGGCAGGCCAGACAGGTACTAGTGGTGGGGGACTCAATTATTAGGGGGACAGACAGGGCAATCTGTCACAAAGACCGGGATCGCCGAACAGTGTGTTGTCTGCCTGGCGCACGAGTTCGGCACATCGCGGATCGGGTTGACAGGTTGTTGGGCGGGGCTTTAGAGGACCCAGCAGTCATGGTACATATTGGCACCAATGACAAAGTAAGGGGTAGGTGGAGTGTCCTTAAAAATGATTTCAGGGACTTAGGCCGCAAGCTTAAGGCAAGGACCTCCAAGGTAGTCTTTTCTGAAATACTACCAGTACCACGAGCCACACCAGAGAGGCAGCGGGAGATCAGGGAGGTAAACAAGTGGCTCAGAAGCTGGTGTAGGAAGGAAGGGTTTGGGTTCATGGAGAACTGGGCTGACTTCGCTGTCGGTTACCGGCTCTACCGTAGGGACGGGCTGCACCTAAATGGGGAGGGTGCAGCTTTGCTTGGGGAGAAGATGGCTAGAAGGGTGGAGGAGTGTTTAAACTAGGGACTTGGGGGGAGGGAACCTACAGCAAAGAGGGGGAAGATAGTGTAGATAGAGAGGTGGGAATTATAAATGTACCTGGGGGTGGAGCGGAGGGAGGGGTTAGAATAGTTAATAGGATTAGGCTTCATAGGAAAATAAAACTTACACCCTTGAATCCCATTAACCCCAATAACATAAAGGATGGAAATGTAAAGTGTATGTTCACAAATGCCAGAAGCCTAGCAAATAAAATGGGGGAGCTTGAAGCCTTGATACTGGAGGAACACATTGATATAGTTGGGGTCACTGAGACATGGCTGGACTCCTCGCATGACTGGGCTATCAATCTGCAGGGGTTTACATTGTTTCGCAAGGATAGAATGAACAGAAAAGGTGGTGGCGTCTGTCTGTATGTAAGAAGTGGTATGAAAGTCAGTGTGAACGATGCCATAGTGTGTGATGATTCTGAGGATGTGGAATCATTGTGGGTAGAATTACAAAAGGAGGGAAATACTGAAAAAATAGTATTTGGTGTAATCTACAGACCCCCTAATATCACTGAAGAGATAGAAGTTCGGCTTCATAAACAAATAGAGAGGGCCGCCCGGGCAGGTACAGTGGTAATAATGGGAGATTTTAACTATCCAGATATAGATTGGGGTCCGGGGTTGGCTAAAACTACAAAGGGGCGACAATTCCTAAATTTATTGCAGGATAATTTTATGGGCCAGTTTGTGGAGGACCCAACAAGAAGTGATGCCTTGTTGGATCTGATCATTTCCAACAACGCAGAGCTGGTTGGTAATGTAACTGTGCGGGAAAACCTTGGTAATAGCGACCACAATATAGTTACTTTTGACTTAAAATGTAGAAAACAAAGACAGGCGGGGAAGGCAAAAACATATAACTTTAAAAAGGCAAATTTCCCTGGGCTGAGGGCTGCACTACAGGACATAGACTGGGGGGAGGTGTTGGCAAATACTGATACAGAAGGTAAATGGGACATCTTTAAATCAACTCTAAATAACTATACAGCTAAATATATACCAAAGGGGAACAAATATAAACGATTAAAACTAAATCCTACATGGCTGACACATGATGTTAAAAGAGCAATGAACAACAAAAAAATAGCCTTCAAAAAATACAAATCTGATGGGTCAGCTATAACATTTAAACAGTACAAGGAGCTTAATAAAATCTGTAAAAATGTAATAAAAACAGCAAAAATTCAAAATGAGAGACAGGTGGCCAAAGAAAGCAAAACTAATCCTAAATATTTTTTTAGATATATAAATGCAAAAAAACCAAGGACAGAGCATGTAGGACCCCTTAATAATGATAATGGGGAGGTTGTCACAGGCGATCAAGAGAAGGGGGAGCTACTGAATGGGTTCTTTAGTTCTGTATACACTATGGAAGAAGGAGCTGACATTGGCCAGGTCAGTGCTGGTAACACATCATGTAATGTACTGAACTGGCTTAATGTAGAGATGGTACAAGGTAAGTTAAGTGATATAAATGTAAGCAAATCCCCAGGACCGGATGGACTACACCCAAGAGTTCTTAGAGAGGTAAGTTCAGTAATATCTGTACCCCTGTTCATGATATTTAGAGATTCTCTGGTGTCTGGTATTGTGCCAAGGGACTGGTGCAAGGCGAATGTGGTGCCAATCTTCAAAAAGGGCTCTAGGTCTTCCCCAGGAAACTATAGACCGGTAAGTTTAACGTGCATTGTGGGTAAATTGTTTGAAGGACTTATAAGGGATTACATACAGGAATACATAGGGGATAATTGTATTCTAAGTGATAGCCAGCATGGGTTTACTAAGGATAGAAGTTGTCAAACCAATCTAATTTGCTTTTATGAAGAGGTGAGTAGAAGCCTTGACAGAGGAATGGCTGTGGATATAGTGTTTATGGATTTTGCTAAAGCATTTGATACTGTCCCTCATAGACGTCTGACAGGTAAGTTAAGGTCTTTGGGTTTGGAAATTTTAGTTTGTAACTGGATTGAACACTGGCTCATGGATCGTACCCAGAGAGTGGTGGTCAATGATTCGTACTCTGATTGGTCCCCGGTTATTAGTGGTGTACCCCAAGGTTCAGTACTGGGCCCGCTGTTGTTTAATTTATTTATCAATGATTTAGAGGATGGTATTAACAGCTCTGTTTCTATCTTTGCAGATGACACCAAGCTTTGTAGCACAGTACAGTCTATAGAGGATGTGCATAAGTTACAAAATGACTTGGATACACTAAGTGTCTGGGCATCCACTTGGCAAATGAGGTTCAATGTGGATAAATGTAAAGTTATGCATCTGGGTACTAATAACCTGCATGCATCGTATGTCTTAGGGGGGATTAAACTGGCAGAGTCACTGGTAGAGAAGGATCTGGGTGTACTTGTAGATCAGACTACAGAATAGCATGCAATGTCAGGCTGCTGCTTCCAAAGCCGGCAGGATATTGTCATGTATCAAAAGAGGCATGGACTCAAGGGACAGGGACATAATACTCCCCCTTTATAAAGCATTGGTACGGCCTCACCTGGAATATGCTGTTCAGTTTTGGTCACCTGTCCATAAAAGGGACACTGCGGAGTTGGAAAGGGTGCAGAGACGCGCGACTAAACTAATATGGGGCATGGAACATCTTAGCTATGAGGAGCGATTAAAGGAGTTACAATTGTTTAGTCTTGAGAAGAGACGTTTAAGGGGGGATATGATAAACGTATATAAGTATATTAATGGCCCATACAAAAAATATGGAGAAAAACTGTTCCAGATTAAACCCCCCCAAAGGACGAGGGGGCACTCCCTCCGTCTGGAGAAGAAAAAGTTTAGTCTCAAGGGGCGACACGCCTTCTTTACTGTGAGGACTGTGAATTTATGGAACGGTTTACCTCAGGAACTGGTCACAGCAGGAACAATTAACAGCTTTAAAACAGGATTAGATACATTCCTGGAACAAAATAAGATTAATGCTTATGAAGAAATATAAAATCTCATCCCTTCCCCAATATCGCGCCACACCCCTACCCCTTAATTCCCTGGTTGAACTTGATGGACATATGTCTTTTTTCGACCGTACTAACTATGTAACTATGTAACTATGTAACTCCATAACTGAAAAAAAAAACATCTCTGGTCCTGACCTGTGCAGCCAACTAACAACCTCTCTAATTTATACAGCATCTCCAAACTCCTGGAACACTTGGTCTATTCCTGCCTAAACGACTATCACTTTGAGAATTTTCACTTTCACTCCTTACTGTCTGTTTTTTGCTCTCTGAACCCCACAGAAACTGCCCTAAGTTTCTAATCCTCTTCTGATGGCCAAATCTAATGGAAAATTCTCTTTAAATTTTTCTAGATATCTCTGAGTTTGAAACTGTCAGGGTTTCCAAGGGATTAGTTATGGGCCTGCTCCTCTTTTCTCTCTATGCCCCCATTGGGCAAACTATCAGTAGATTTGATTTCCAATACCATTCCCACTCTGATGACACCCGGCTCTCTACCTCTTCCTGTGAAATCATCCTGTTACTCCTACACTGGTTACCCATTCAGTCCAGAACACAGTACAAAATCCTCCCCCACAAAGCTTTCCACAGTGCTCCACCTCCCCACTCTGCTTCCCTCATCTGTCTACCATCCCACATGCGCAGTGTCTAATAAGACCACCCCTGTAATCCTTTACATATCTGCCTAAGAGTGCATGCACATCATGTTTTGGGCCTCCGTCTCACGGATCTGGCAGGAGAAGCTCAAAATCACCTACCAATGTATTTGTGGCGGTTCCATGCCATTCCCTGTTAAATCCAAACTGAGTCACCTTGTTAATATATAGGACTTTTAGCAGGGACGGAAAACTGCAGCAGAACACTATTCTCAGTCTGTGACAAAAGTCTGATAGGGCTGGAAAATGGCTCAGACAGAGTCACTAGCTGAAAATTGGATTGAATGGAGTATGGCATGGATCTGGCCCAGATAGTTTGTCAGTCTGTTTTGAGTTTCTCTTGCCAGATCCTTGCCACTTATGCACAAAAAATGGTGTGCATGCACCTTTAGACATAACTGGGTGCTAATTTTGATTGCTAGATGGGCACTTGGATTGGGCTGGGTATTTTCACTGTAATGTATTATATGTGTGTGTGTGTGTAAATATATATATATATATATATATATATATATATATATATATATATATATATATATATATATAAATAAATATATATGTGTGTGTGTGTTCCATCTGAATAAATAATGTATTTTCTATTAACAGGTTTCAGGACAAGCAGAATATATTACGGATACACTTTAATTTGTATCAAGCTGATGGTAACACAGAGTTTAAGAAATCAAAACCAGGCAAACCATATGCTTATTTATGTGTGCACAGGTAGGTTGCCAGTAAACTCATTGAATTTGCTCTATACTGTTAATTTTTTTCTCTTTTTTCTGTATCTTAAACATTTTGACCACAAAAGTTCTGGAAAACCCCCAAAAAATATTTGTGGGGTGAAATTGAAAAAACAAACATAATCAATCTCCTTATACAGTTGGAAATATACTTGCAAATAAGCAAGCAATCAAAAGACTGCATATTGTAGTCACCTACGGGAACTTAACACCTTTAGGACACCGGGCATACCTGTATTCCCTAGTCCTGCTCCCGTTGTATGAAGCACGCTCCCGATAGCTATTAGCAGCCAGGACCCACAGCTAATGCTGGACATTAATTCCCAAAAGACAAAAAATGATGGGGTCTTTCTTTGCTTCTTAGTCATTAATTTGTTACATATACACTGATTCACAGTATGGTATGTTTGTGAAGGAGAGCAGAATGGAAAATAGGGGGGGAAGAAATCCTGTACACCCACATCATGCAGGTGTACAGGCTATCTTTGAATGTCCCCTATACAGTGACCCCCGCGACCTATGATGGCCCCGACATATGATCAAATCGACATATGATGGCCTCTCAGAGGCCATCGCATGTCGATGTCAGCATCGACATACGATGCTTTTTTATGTCGCGGCCATCGCATTAAGTGCTATCCGGCAGCGCAAAATGCTTAAGCTGCTGCCGGATAGCAGCTTAACGACGCAGGACGTATATTTACGTCCTGCACCGGCTCCCGCGATATGAAGCTGGATCGCGCCGCGATCCTGCATCATATCGCGTCGGTCCCGACGCTCATCAACGGCCGGGACCCGCGGCTAATACCACACATCGCCGATCACGGCAATGTGCTGTATTAACCCTTTAGAAGCGGCGGTCAAAGCTGACCGCCGCTTCTAAAGTGAAACTGAAAGTTACCCCGGCTGCTCCGTCGGGCTGTTCGGGACCGCCGCGGTGAAATCGCGGCGTCCCGAACAGCTGACCGGACACCGGGAGGGCCCTTACCTGCCTCCTCGGTGTCCGATCGACGAATGACTGCTCCGTGCCTGAGATCCAGGCAGGAGCAGTCAAGCGCCGATAATGCTGATCACAGGCGTGTTAATACACGCCAGTGATCAGCATAGGAGATCAGTGTGTGCAGTGTTATAGGTCCCTATGGGACCTATAACACTGCAAAAAGAATGTAAAAAAAAAAGTGTTAATAAAGGTCATTTAACCCCTTCCCTAATAAAAGTTTGAATCACCCCCCTTTTCCCATAAAAAAAATAAAACAGTGTAAAAAAATAAATAAACATATGTGGTATCGCCGCGTGCGTAAATGTCCGAACTATAAAAATATATCATTAATTAAACCGCAAGGTCTATGGCGTGCGCGCAAAAAAATTCCAAAGTCCAAAAAAGCGTATTTTGGTCACTTTTTATACCATTAAAAAAATGAATAAAAAGTGATCAAAAAGTCCAATCAAAACAAAAATCATACCGATAAAAACTTCAGATCACGGCGCAAAAAATGAGTCCTCATAGCGCCCTGTACGTGGAAAAATAGAAAAGTTATAGGGGCCAGAAGATGACATTTTTAAACGTATAAATTTTCCTGCATGTAGTTATGATTTTTTCCAGAAGTGCGACAAAATCAAACCTATAGAAGTAGGGTATCATTTTAACCGTATGGACCTACAGAATAATGATAAGGTGTAATTTTTACCGAAATATGCACTGCCTAGAAACGGAAGCACCCAAAAGTTACAAAATGGCGTTTTTTTTTCGATTTTGTCGCACAATGATTTTTTTTTTCCGTTTTGCCGTGCATTTTTGGGTAAAATGACTAATGTCACTGCAAATTAGACTTGGCGACGCAAAAAATAAGCCATAATATGGATTTTTAGGTGGAAAATTTAAAGGGTTATGATTTTTAAAAGGTAAGGAGGAAAAAACGAAAGTGCAAAAACGGAAAAACACTGAGTCCTTAAGGGGTTAAGGACCGGGGGTTTTTCCGTTTTTGCATTTTCGTTCATACTCAGGTAGATACATACACTCTTGCTCTTCCATGTACCCCATAAAGTCATTCCTAGTTTGATACTTAACCACTCTCTTTCCTTCCAAGACTGCACAACTTATTATTACTGTTTTATTGTTATTGTCGGCACTGTTTATGGTGCTTGTTTTCCTTTCTGAGCCTTTGCAAACCTGCCAACAAATTGTATACTGAATGTATTTCCAATTTTTGTTGGATGTTCAACTGTTTCTGACATTGTACTCTACTATTGTATTGGCAGCTGCGTCTGTATCTACTTGTCTTTTATGCTGTTTTCTATTTTTTGATATAAATAGAAGTTTCCCATCAAGTTTCCCTGTTTTTAAATAAGCCATCCATCATTTACTCATAAAACATTGTCGGTAAGAAGGGACAATGAGGCATCAACAAAAAATTTATTAAATCATCAGACTTTTTGGTATACAGTGGTCCCTCAACATACGATGGTAATTCGTTCCAAACGAGCCATCGTTTGTCGAATCCATCGTTTGTTGAGGGATTCGTGCAATGTAAAGTATAGGAAGCTGTACTTACCTGTCCCCGCCGCTCGCGATGGTGTCCCCAGGAAGTAATTTGGTTTTTACATTCGAAAAAAGAGGAGGGTTAATTATGGCATCACAATTAGCATGTTACTTTTTGATTGGTTGTTTGATTATTGTGTCCGTATATATTAGCATATCTAGTGTCCATTAATTTCTTGGCAGAAGTTTTTGTTCGTCAGATATTTTATCTTTCTACTCCTGCATGGCGTCATGGCAAGGTCTCAATCCGGAGTCACGAGCAGATAGCATTGTGATGTATATGGGTTAAGGGCTAGGGAACAAATATATTTTTCAAGCAGCAATGGCATAGTAGTATTAGTTTATTGATCAGTCATTAGAAACATAAGAGTCATCCCTATCATTGTGAACATTGAATTAGCCTTTGATGTGAATGTCCCCATTCTGTACAGGCTGATAGGTCCAGTATTGTTTAAATGTTGACAGTTCAATTTCAATAAATTTGATGTTGTTACTCCTGCTGCTACTTTATTATGAAGAGTGTTGGCTCACGAGACTGGAACATTTCTTTTCCCTATTAATATAAGTGATCAAGGAATGCACTTGGTAAATACTGGGAACCCGCAAACTTCTTTTGTCAACAATATCATACAATGGATTAATCTGTCACAGCATCTTAATTGCAAATTTCGTCTAAACGGACATGTCCCCTTATTAAAAAAAAAAATACTGTTTTGATTTTGATTTGTGTTATGCAGCAAATCAGAAATTAAGAACAAAAGGCTTCTAAATCATGAGTGTACCAAAATAGCTATTGTGATGAAAGAAACATGTTTGCTAGGTTTTGGTGGGGGGTGGGAGGCAAAAAATCTAAAAACTCACATTATTTGAGCAGTGTGTAACTATTTCAACTGCTTTGCAAATATATGCTCCTTTTCTTGCAACATGTCGGGTTTGCGATTATAAATGAGGGCCATAGTGTTAAATAAAAACATCTCTAAAATCAATATCAGAAAAGAGGAAAACATGTAAAGTCAAATAAACAAGTAAATAAAAGTTCTTTAACCCCTTAAGGACATGTGCCGTAAATGTACGGCGTGCTTAGTGCATCTTAGCGCACAGCGCCGTACATTTACGGCGCAGTGTTCCGGGATCGCCATGTCACCGGACATGGGGATCGGGCCGTGACGGCTGCTGTTATCGAACAGCAGCCATCCCGGAATATCGCCCGGGGGGTCCTGAGACGCCCCCCCACCCATGTCGGCGATCGCCACAAATCGCCGGTCAATTCAGACCGGCGATCTGCGTCGATTCCGAGTCATACGCGTCTCCAGTGACCCGGAAAATATGGGGGATCTGTTTCTGGGTCACCGGAGTTAGGTGGCAGGGGTGCCACCCCTCCTATCCCTGCTATTGGCGGGTCAGATCCTACCAATAGCAGATCGGGGGCGGGGGGTTAAAGTTCACTTCCCCCATTCTGCCCACCGATGGTAATCCGGGCAGAACAGGGGATCTGTCCTGTGACTGTGGAGGTCCCTTATCGGCGGCAGCGGGCGGCGAACCTCTCTCCCCCTGGTGCGGCGTGCAGCGATCCTACAGAAGCCGGTGAGTTGCCTAGCAACATCTGGAGGGCTACAGTTTGGAGACCACTATACAGTGGTCTCTCAACTGTAACCCTCCAGATGTTGCAAAACTTCAAATCCCAGCATGCCCACACAGCAAACTGCTGTGTGGGCATGCTGGGATTTGTAGATTTGCAACAGCTGGAGGGCTACATTTTGGAAATTACTGTGCAGTGGTCTCTAAACTGTGGCCCTCTAGATCTTGCAAAACTACAACTCCCAGCAGTTAGCTGTCTGGGCATGCTGGGATTTTTAGTTTTGCAACATCTGGAGGGCCACAGTTTGAAGATTACTGTGCAGTGGTTTCTGTGCATGTGATCCACTGTTCTGGCACCAAGGGGGGGGGGGGGGGGGGCTTTGTAAATGCACATGGCCCCGACTTCTATTCCACAAATTCTCTCTCCAAATGCCCAATGGTGCTCCTTCTCTTCTGAGCATTGTAGTGCGCCAGTAGAGCACTTGACTTCCACACATGGGGTAGTTCCATACTCAGAACAAATGGGGTTACAAATTTTGGGCGGCATTTTCTACTATTACCCCTTGTAAAAATGTAAAATTTGGGGAAAAACTGCATTTTAGTGAAGAAATATATATTTTTTTTCATTTACACATCCGACTTTAACGAAAAGTTGTCAAACACCTGTGGGTTGTTAATTTGCTGTTCTGGCACCATAGTTCTGGCACCTTAATGCAGCATGCCCCCAAAAACCATTTTAGCAAAATTTGCTTTCCAAAAGCCAAATGTGACTCCTTCTCTTCTGAGCATTGTAGTTCACCCGCAGAGCATTTTACATCCTAACATGGGGTATTTCCATACTAAGAAGAGATGGGGTTGCAAATTTTGGGGGGCCATGTTCTTCTATTACCCCTTGTAAAAATGTAAAATTTGGGGAAAACCAGCATTTTAGTGAAAATAAAATAATTTACGCATTCAACTTTAACGAAAAGTCGTCAAACACCTGTGGGGTGTTAAAGGACAACTGTAGTGGTCAAAAATCCCTGCCCAAATGTTCCCCAAACAAAAGTTATACAATTCAGTCAATTAGTTATATTTACCTATATGCAGCTGTTTTTGAGATATTAGAGTTGCCAGCATAGCCCAGTAGTCCTGCGTCCATCCCCTATTCATTATATTGCAGCTGCCATCTTGGGGACGGAGATCTCTTCCTCCCAGCAGTGTTTGCTCAGCCTCAGAAATGCCCCTATCTGTAATCTCTTTCTGTCTCCTATCTGTAAGATTCATGTGCGCATGTGCACGGCACCCACTGCGTTCCCTGGCCAAACGTGATCACCCATGCTCTCCGTCGGCCAATAGGATTTATCATCCCCCGTGCGTCACGTGATATATTTCCTATTGGCCGACGGAGACCAGGGGTGATCACGTGTTTGCCCAGGGAACACTGTGTGTGTGCTGTGCGCATGCACGCACGGAGCTTATAGAATTTGCGCACGGAGCTTAGAGAATGGAGGCAAACAGATAGATAGGAGGCAATCCAGGTGTTAGCCCCGGGAAAGCTGTGTGTTATCACGGGGAGGTTTCAAGTTTTCACGGGGAAAACACAGAGCAGGGGGGGAGAGAGGACATGTGTGAAGGAGACATACTGCACTGCATGGGCTGGGGATGATATCTATGTGTGAGAGGGTGGGGGACTACTGAATGACACATGCTGGGAGTTGTAGTTCCTGTTATGTGTGTGTATGCCAGTGTTTCCCAACCAGGGAATGCTGGTAGTAGTAGTTGTGCAACATCTGGAGGCACCCTGGTTGGGAAACACTGGTGTATGAACTACAACTCCCAGGAGACTACTGATACAATAGAGGAGTTGGTGAACTACAACTCCCAGGAGACTACTGATTCAATAGTGGAGTTGGTGAACTACAACTCCCAGGAGACTCTTGCGTGATTGAGTGTATACAGCAGAGCCGAGTGTGTGATCCAGTGTATACAGCAGTGCCGAGTGTGCGATCGTGTGTATACAGCAGAGCCGAATGTGTGATTGTGTGTATACAGCAGAGCCGAGTGTGCGATCGTGTGTATACAGCAGAGCCGAGTGTGTGATCATATGTATACAGCAGAGCCTCGGCTCTGCTGTATACGCTCAATCACACACTCAGCTCTGCTGTATACACACAATCACACACTCTGCTCTGCTGTATACACACAATCACACTCTGCTCTCCTGTATACACTAGATCACACACTCGGCTCTGCTGTATACACACAATCACACTCGACTCTCCTGTATACACTCGATCACACACACTGCTCTCCTGTATACACAGGACCACACACTCGACTCTGCTGTATACATATGATCGCACACTCGGCTCTGTTGTATACACACGATCACACACTCTGCTCTCCTGTATACACTCTGTCACACACTCTGCTCTGCTGTATACACTTGATAACACACTCGGCTCTGCTGTATACATATGATCACACACTCGACTCTGCTGTATACACTTGATAACACACTCGGCTCTGCTGTATACACTTGATCACACACTTGGCTCTGCTGTATACACACGATCGCACACTCGGCTCTGCTGTATACACACGGTCGCACACTCGGCTCTGCTCTATACACTGGATCAAACACTCGGCTCTGCTGTATACATATGATCACACACTCGGCTGGGATTTGTAGTCTTGCTGGAGGCACCGCTGCAAATCCAAGCATGCACTAACAGCAGAAAGCTGACAGGGCATGCTGGGATTTGTAGTCTTGCAACAGCTGGAGGCACAACTACAACTCCAAGCATGCACGTACAGCAGAAAGCTGTCAGGGCATGCTGGGATGGGTAGTCTTGCAACAGCTGTAGTCACCTCTGCAACTCCAAGCATGCACGTACATCAAAAAGCTGACAGGGCATGCTGGGATTTGTAGTCTTGCCACAGCTGGAGGCACCACTGCAATTCCCAGCATGCCCGAACAGCATAAAAATAACTGGGCATGCTTGAAGTTGTAGTTGTGAAAAAGATGGAGGGACCCCTATCAGGACAGGTTTATAGACAAACAATTATGTTTTTTACCATTTTTACTTTCACTATCCACACTCCAGTGCCGACACTGCTGATTCTAGCTATTCAGACTGTCTGTCTACATAGCTAGGATCTAACGTGAGCACGGAGGCAGCCTGCTTTATCACAGGACAGGAGCCAGCGTGGGGAGGGGGAGATAAGCAGAAGGCGAGGGTATATGCATAAGGGAGGGAGATGGGGGTGTTACAATATTAAAATTTGCTTGGGGAATAGAACAGGGGGAGGTCAGCAGCCTTGTGCAGGAAGTAAGCACAAGGCATGATGGGAGATGTAGTTTTACTTCCATTTCTCCTCAGTAATTCGTGTGCTGATAATGGGAGAACAGCTGGGCCAATTTTGGACATAGTTGGAAAGGTCTTTCAAAGACCTATTAAATGAGGTAAATAAAAAAAAATTGCCCAGCACTGCAGATGTCCTTTAACCTGTTGGGGACGAAGGGCGTATGCATACGCCCTTGCGTCCTGGTACTTAAGGACGAAGGGCGTATCCAATATCAATCAGCAGGCACCCCATGCATATGCCCAGTAGGGTGACCACGTGTCCCGGATCGCCCGGGACAGTCCCGCATTTGGAGAGTCTGTACCGGGTCCCGGGAACATGCTTCTACCTAATGTGGGGAAGCTGCTACTACCTAATGTGGGGAACCTGCTTCTACCTAATGTGGGGAACCTCTTCTACCTAATGTGGGGAACCTGCTACTACCTAATGTGGGGAATCTGCGACTACCTAATGTGGGGAACCTGCTTCTTACTAATGTGGGGAACCTGCTTCTACCTAATGTGGGGAGCCTGCTTCTACCTAATGTGGGGAACCTGCTACTACCTAATGTGGGGAACATACTGCCAACCTAATGTGGAGAACTATCCTGCCAGCCTAATGTGGAGAACTATCCTGCCAACCTAATGTGGACAACTATACTGCCAACCTAATGTGGGGGAACTATATTGCACCTAATGTGGGGGGAACTGTACTGCACCTAATGTGGGGAACTATATTGCACCTAATGTGGGGGGGAACTATATTGCACCTAATGTGGGGGGAACTGTACTGCACCTAATGTGGGGGGAACTGTACTGCACCTAATGTGGGGGGAACTGTACTGCACCTAATGTGGGGGGAACTGTACTGCACCTAATGTGGGGGGGGAACTGTACTGCACCTAATGTGGGGGGAACTGTACTGCACCTAATGTGGGGGGAACTGTACTGCACCTAATGTGGGGGGAACTGTACTGCACCTAATGTGGGGGAACTATACTGCACCTAATGTGGGGGAACTATACTGCACCTAATGTGGGGAACTATACTGCCAACCTAATGTGGAGGAACTATACTGCACCTAATGTGGGGGAGCTATACTGCACCTAATGTGGAAAGCTATACTGCACCTAATGTGGGGAACTATACTGCACCTAATGTGGGGGAACTATACTGCACCTAATGTGGGGGAACTATACTGCACCTAATGTGGGGGAACTATACTGCACCTAATGTGGGGAATCTATATATGCACCTAATGTGGGGGAACTATACTGCATCTGATTAAGGGGGGCAGGGGACTGGTGAAGGGGTACATGGGACTAATTAAGGCGGGCACGGGACTGATTAAATATTTTAAAAAATATATTTGTCACAAAGATTTTTTTTCCTCTTTGTGTACGTTTATGGGGGGGGGGGGGCACAAGGTTAGCTCGCACAGGGCGCCTGAACACCTAAGTCCGGCCCTGGCATCGCATAGTACTGTCCAGTGTGTGGGGCTCCTCCCCTGCCTTGCTGCACGCAGTGCGCGGCCAAGTCACGTGACGACAGTGACGTCAGCCGGAGCCGGGATCTCTACTGTGCGGCGCCTACTGTAACTGTCTGTACTAATCCAGCGGCCGTTATCAGCATTTGCGATGGACATACCGATCAGGTGATGGCAATAATGCGCAGACATTGGCATCTACTCACACGTGATGAGGATCTGGCACGGGTGATTGGAAAATTTCCTGGTATCACCTTTAGGAAAGGCCCCAGCATAAAAGACCAGCTGGTCCATAGCCATTTGGGCATAACAAACACAAGGCAGTGTTGGCTGAGGAATACCACAACGGGTTGTTTCCCCTGTGGGCATTGTAGTTTCTGCCAACAGATTAATAAGACCAAAAAAGTGACAAATCCTGTGGACGGCCACCAATATGAAGTCAGACAGTTTATTAACTGTAGTTCACATAACATCATATATATAGCCCAGTGCCCATGTCCCAAGTGGTACGTGGGCAAGACGACACAGGAATTTCGTAAGCGGATATCGCAACACCTTAGCTCGATTAGGACGAGAAAAGACACACCAGTATCTAGACACATGAGAGCTTTACATGGAGGTCGAGTTAGGGACTTAAGGTTTGTGGGTCTATGTCAACTGAAGTTAGGACCACGGAAAGGAGATATTGACAAGTCTCTCCTACGCGAGGAGGCTAAATGGATATGGAGGCTACATAGTCAGGCGCCAAGTGGCCTTAATGAAGGGTTTTCTTTTTCAGCATTTCTGTAGCATTATTTATTTTTTGTTTTTTATTTAATTTTGATCTAGGATTTACTTTATGTTACATCCAGATTGTGTCAAATCACAGTCCTAATGGCAATTTATTTAAATAATGGTTATCTATAGTTTACTAGTTGTAATATATTTTATTATTATTTTCATCATCTCAGACTGAGAGCTTTATATATTCATATCGAGGGTTGGGATTTGTTGATATGTGGCCAGACACAAATAAAGCACTTACCACACTTAAAAATTGGTGTGAAATTGAGGTTACACTCATCTTACACCTATGTCTTCACATTTACCTATTTTTGCACTTATTAATTCTATCACCACTTATCATATATATATATATATATATATATATATATATATATATATATTTCTTATCACTTTACCATACTCACCTTTACACAGTTGGATTGTTTATTCACCTTATTTTCATAAATTATTATTGTATTATTATTATTTATTTATTTTTGCACCTTGGGTATTTATATTTTATTTTATTTTATTTTATATTTATTCTTATTTTATTTTACTTATTGACATATTCCCAACCTATTTTGGAATTTAATATATTAGCGCTGTACCTTTTATATTCTGCAAGATATGACCCATTATGGTTGTTAGGTATGATGTACTATGGTCATTATAATATTATTTAATATTACGATTAAGGTATTATTTTTATACATACTCCGATGAGAGGTTCCTTTACCTCGCTCCCCCTCTCCACATAAGCGCAGTTGCACTATAGATAGTAGACTGAAATCTAAGTGCAGGAGCATGCGCACTAGGCCCCCTGTAGGCGATACAGTGTCTGAGTGCGGGCGCATGCGCCGACTCATTCGCGGCCGACAGAGGACAAGGTAATACTGAAAAACAGACTGCGCGTGCGCGGCGCACTGCTATGATGCGGAAGAACCCGCTTACGTAGTTCCATCACATGACATATCGGAATGATGAGGGAAGATGAGGTAAGGAGTTCTCTAGGCTTTCCCATTGGTTCCCAAACGGAAGCATTCGGGAAGTGCATCATATCTATTGGATCTTGATTGGAGCAATACTAGAACACTTGTGATAGGCTAGATAGAGATGTCGCTGACTGATGATGATGGGGGAATGGTCTATAAATACCCCCTGCCGCCATTTTGGAGTGATGTTGCCACATATTGCCTCTTGAGAACGCCGTGTGACGGCGAAACATGTAGAGGCGGCAATTTTGTGTTTTAATTAGTGTCACAATTGGGAAGTTTGGGCTTCTGCAGAGCCCTGTACACTGGAAGCCATGTTGCTCCAATAACTATTATTCTCCCATGTGACATTGCACTTTTAATTATCACTTTCTGGAATTGTTACTTTTTAGATATATACTATTAAAAGTTATGTTTTAGGGGGGAGAAAAATTGAGGTGTTCTGCACCCCAGGCTACGGCCTTGGGGTTTGGTTAATTCAATAGCAGATTGGGGGCGGGGGGGTTAACTTAAATTTTCCCCGTCCTGCCTACCCACAATAGGCGGGGCAGGACAGGAAAACCGACGGGGACCGGCGGCGACGTCGTGCGGCAGAAGAGGACGGCTCCCTGGATCCTACGGAAGCCGGTAAGTTGCCTAGCAACATCTGGAGGGCTACAGTCTGAGACCATTATACAGTGGTCTCTAACCTGTAGCCCTCCAGATGTTGCAAAACTACAACTCCCAGCTTGCCCAGACAGCTGTTTGGGCATGCTGGAATATGTAGTTTTGCAACAGCTGGAGGGCTACAGTTTGAGACCATTATACAGTGGTCTCTAAACTGTATCCCTCCAGATCTTGCAAAACTATAACTCCTAGCATGCCCAAACAGCTGTTTGCTGTCTTGGCATGCTGGGATTTGTAGTTTTGCAACATCTGGAGGGTCACAGTTTGGAGCAGTGGTCTATAAACTGTAGCCCTCCAGATGTAGCAAAACTGCAAATCCCAGCATGCCCAAACAGCAAACAGCTGTCTCAGCATGCTGGGAGTTGTAGTTTTGCAACAGCTGGAGGCACACTGGTTGGAAAATACAGAACATAACTGAAGGTTTTCCAACCAGTGTGTCTCCAGCTGTTGCAAAAGTACAACTCCCAGCATGCACGGTCTGTCAGTACATGCTGGGAGTTGTAGTTTTGAAACAGCTGAAGGTTTGGCCCCCCCATGTGAATGTACAGGGTACATTCACACAGGCAGCTTTACAGTAAGTTTCCTGCTTCAAGTTTGGGCTGCGGCAAATTTTTCGCCGCAGCGCAGACTCCTAGTGGGAAATTTACCGTAACACACCAGTGCGAATGTACCCTAAAAACACTACACTACACTAAAACATAATAAAGGGTAAAACACTACATATACACTGTCCCCCCCCCCCCCCCCCCCACAATAAAAATGGAAAACGTATTGTACGGCAGTGTTTCCAAAACGGAGCCTCCAGCTGTTACAAAACAACAACTCCCAGCATTTCTGGACAGCCACTGACTATCCAGGCATGCTGGGAGTTTAGCAACATGCTGGAGGCACCCTGTTTGGGAATCACTGGCGTAGAATGGCGTAGTCCTCAAATGCGCATGGCGCTCTCTCATTTTTGAGCCCTGTCATATTTCAAGGAAACAGTTCAGGGACATATGGGGTATTTCCGTACTCGGGAGAAATTGCACTACAAATTTTGGGGGGCTTTTTCTCCTTTTACCCCTTATGAAAAGGAAAAGTTGGGGGTTACACCAGCCTGTTAGTGTAAAAAAAAATAAAAAAATTTACACTAACATGCTGTTGTTGCCCCATACTTTTTATTTTCACAAGCAGTAAAAGGAAAAAAAGACCCCCAAAAATTGTAACGCAATTTCTCCAGAGTACGGAAATACCCCATATGTGGGAGTAAAATGCTCTGCGGACGCACAATAAGGCTCAGGATTGAGAGCGCACCATGTACATTTGAGGCCTAAATTGGTGATTTGCACAGGGGTGGCTTTAACACCCCGCAGGTGTTTGACGAATTTTCATTAAAATTGGATGGGAAAATGAAAAAAAAAATGTTTTTCACTAAAATGCAGGTGTTACCCTAAATTTTTCATGTTCATCAGGGAAAATAGGAAAAAAGCCCCACAAAATTTGTAACCCCATTTCTTCTGAGAAAATACCCCATATGTGGATGTAAAGTGCTCTGCGGGTGCACTACAATGCTCAGAAGAGAAGGAGCGCCATTGGGATTTTGAAGATAAAATTTTTGCGGAATTGAAGGCCACGTGTGTTTACAAAGCCCCCATAGTGCCAGAACAATGGACCCCCCCATGTGAACCCATTTTGGAAACTACACCCCTCACGTAATGTATTAAGGGGTGCAGTGAGCATTGACGCCCCACAGGTGTCTGACATATTTTTGGAACAGTGGTCCATGAAAATGAAAAATCTAATTTTTCATTTGCACAGCCCACTGTTCCAAAGATCTGTCAAACGCCAGTGGGATGTAAATACTCACTGCACCCCTTATTAAATTCTGTGAGGGGTGTAGTTTCCAAAATGGGGTCACATGTGGGGGGGAGTCCACTGTTCTGGCACCACGGGGGGCTTTGTAAACGCACATGGCCCCTGACCACCATTGCAAACAAATTCTCTTTCCAAAAGCTCAATGGCGCTCCTTCTCTTCTGAGCATTGTAGTTCGCCCGCAGAGCATTTTACGTCCTAACATGGGGTATTTCCATACTCAGAAGAGATGGGGTTACAAATTTTGGGGGGCATTTTCTTCCATTACCCTTTGTAAAAATGGTAAATTTGGGGAAAAAACTGCACTTTCATTTACACATGCGATTTTAACGAAAAGTCGTCAAACACCTGTGGGGTGTTAATGCTAACTGGACCCCTTGTTACGTGCCTTGGGGGGTGTAGTTTCCAAAATGGTATGCCATTTGGGGTTTTCTGCTGTTCTGGCACCATAGGGGCTTTCTAAATGTGACATGCCCCCCAAAAACCATTTCAGCAAAATTCACTTTCCAAAATCCCATTGTCGCTCCTTCCCTTCTGAGCCCTCTACTGCGCCCACCGAACACTTGACATACACATATGAGGTATTTTCTTACTCGAGAGAAATTGGGTTACAAATTTTGGGGGGCTTTTTCTCCTTTTACCACATGTAAAAATTCAAAAACTGAGTCTACAAGAACATGCGAGTGTAAAAAATGAAGATTTTGAATTTTCTCATTCACTTTGCTGCTATTCCTCTGAAACACCTAAAGGTTTAACACAGTATTGAAAGGATGGATGTTACCCATGCTGGAGGAGAAAGATATCTCACATTGTTGCAGCGCGAGACCTTGTCTTGTGAATAATGCTCTGGAAAGCAACCTGTCAGCTTGGTCTGAATGAAATTACCAAGCTCACTCTTTTCCTATAGGAGTCACTTAGCAATATATGTACTGTTTTTAATGTTTATTGCACATTTGTATACTTAAAGTTACTATAGTAACACTTGTATTATTAATTTCTGATGTCATTACATGCCAGAAGCAGCACCTGTTTTCCATCCTGCTCCCATGCATAATTGTACCCTGCTTGTGAATCAGTGTCTGTGTCATGAATTAAAAACTAAGAAACCAAGATAAGACAGCGATGAGTGCTCCATCATTTTCTGTCTTTTGTGAATTGTTGTTGCACTTTTTGTGACACTGGCCCTCATTTACTATTGCAACCCCGACGTGTTTTGTCGGGTTGTGCGCCAGATTTTGCACCAGAATTCAAAAAACCCTGACTAACTCTCCACTTTGCTAAGAAAACCCGAAAAAGGGGCATGGCCGCTGGGGAAAGGGGTGTGGTCTCTTAAAAGGGGCGTGTTCCCGACATTTTCACAAAAACCCAACATATTTACTAAGGTTTCCACATAAAATGTGGTGGATTTGAGCTGAGGAAAACCCGACAGATCAGAGCATGTGAAAAAAAAAAAGAAGCAAAGTGTAGGGAAAGTTGAAAATGTAGGGAAACCTTAGTAAATGCCATGGAAAATAAATTGTAGGGAATTAAAACCCACAAAGAAACCTACACTCCACTCTTAGTAAATAAGGGTCACTGTGTATGAGAGGCGCCACTACGTCGGGCTCGAAGGAAAATTGCGAGCCATATGGGATTTATGGAGCAAGCTCACAGAGGGCTGCAGTTTTGGAGTAGGTTTGTTTTCTTGTGGTAATACTGGACATCACTGATGAGGCTTATGGCCAGCAGTAACCCTTTAGATACTACGATCAAAGTTGATTGTGGCATCTAAAACAAGTTAAAAACTAATACCAGCTTGCTCAGTGGGCTGATTGGGACCACCACTGTCGATCCGCTGAGAGAATGAACACAGGTCTCTTACCTTCCTCCACCAAGACCAATATTTGGAGGATTAATTTTAAATTTTATTTTCCTATAGATTGCCCCTAGGGGCAATCTAATAAACCCTATTTTTCCCATAAGCTTTATTTACTCAGTTCTACACACAAAGTTAAAAACCAATCTTGCTGTCACCCTTCTTATCTGTGATTAAATGCACTGTCTCTATAAGAGCTCACTCTGTTAGTATTGTTTGTGCTATATTCCGCATCAGTGTGCCTGCAGGTCACACTGGAAGCCTTACCTTCCTCCAACTCATCTTATCGACGCTCCAGTCCTGCAGGCAGCCTCCGCAGCCTATAGCAATGGAGCACCGATAACATTGATAGTTTGGACATTTTTTACGCACATGGCGATACCACACTTTAAATAATCTACAAACCAAAAATCCAGACCTCAAAGACTTCACTAGAAAACTATTGCATAATGTTTACTAAATGGATAAGAATTATATATGGAGACCGTGCTTCAGGTTCAAATGTCAGTTTATTAAAAGACAATATTCATATCAAAGATAATAATAAAGGCAGTAATTAACTATAAACATAGCATATACTATATATATTATCCCACACAGGGCCCTTGTGTTGGGATACTCTAAAATATAATATAAAATTATATAAAAATACACCAATATTGCATGAGTAACATTATAGGAGGTAATAAATCCTGTACATATATATTTGTGCAACATTAATTCCCAATACGGCAGTGGCTGTGATATCCCGACTCTTTAAAGGGATACTCCCGTGGATTTTTTTTTCTTAAATCAACTGGTGCCAGAAAGTTAAACAGATTTGTAAATTAGTTCTATTAAAACATCTTAATACTTCCAGTACTTTTTAGTGGCTGTATACTACAGAGGAAATGCTTTAATTTTGGGATTTCTCTTCTGTCACTACAACAGTGCTCTCTGCTGACATATGCTGTCCATTTTAGGAACTGTCCAGAGCAGGAGAAAATACCCATAGCAAATATATGCTGCTCTGTGCAGTTCCTAAAATGGACAGCAGATGTCAGCAGAAATAATTTACAAATCTGTTTCTTTCTGGCACCAGTTGATTTAAAAAAAAAAGTTTTCCACGGGAGTACCCCTTTAATACCCGTATTAGATTATATACAATAAGCCTGTTGGATCAGGGGCAGTTCTCATAAGTAAAACTCAGTACTCCGCAAAGTGGGTTAGATACAGCTCACCAAAGTCAGGTTCCTCAGTCAGTCCTAAAGGGGTACTCCGGTGGAAAACTTATTTTTTTTAATAAATTTTTTTGTTAAATCAACTGGTGCCAGAAAGTTAAGCAGATTTGTAAAGCACTTATATTAAAAAAATCTTACTGCTTCCATTACTTATTACTTTTTTATTATCTTTGATATGAATATTGTCTTTTAATACACTGACATTTGAACTTGAAGCACAGTTAACATATATAATTCTTATCCATTTAGTAAACATTAAGCACTAGTTTTCTAGTGAAGTTTTTGAGGTCTAGATTTTTGGTTTGTAGATTATTTATAAGTGCACCTTAGGGTGTTGGTGAATATCCAGTGTAACCGTGGACTTTATAGTTGTGAGCTGCGCACACACCCTTTATTCTGTACGATGCCACACTTTAAGGCTAAGTTTCCACTTGTTGGGGGGGAAAACGCCAAGAAAAACACCAATTCTGCCGCATGGGGTTTTTTTGGCCAAAAAACACTACGGCCAAATGTTAGCTGTAAATGAATGAGAAATCGCTAAATTCTTTTTCCACTTTGCGTTTTTCAGTTTGGTTTTTTTTTTTAATCCCTTTTCACTCTCTTTTGGCGTTTTTCAGCTCCTTGGCGGTTTTGCAAAGCCGCAGCATGTTGAGCCTATGGCGTTTTTTTCCTGAAATCATGGCGTTTTTCTCCCACAGAAATCTGCGACATGTAGGTTTTAACTTTGGCGTTTTTGCAGGCGGTAATGGATATACCTTTTTTAATAAAATTTCGTTGGGTACCAGTACAAAATATATATTTTTTTAAATACAGTAGTGATGGAAAAAATTGTACTTAACGAAATATGTCTTTATTTTTTTTTTTTTTTTTTTTTTAGGTAGCACTACTACTCCCAGCATGGAACACTGTTCCATGATGGGAGTAGTAGTACCTGTAGTAAATTGACAGATCGCCCGTATCACTTCTGACACCCATTGCGATCCTCCTGTATAATGTATAGATGCGGCTGTCCGCTCTTCTATGGTCCCCTGCACTGCCGTGTGTGTATATATATATATATATATATATGTGTGTATATATATATATATATATATATATATATATATATACATATATGTATATATATATATATATACAAGGAGTTGACCGCAGCACACAGGAGTATTGAAGCAAAAAAAATTTGGTTTATTCCATGAACAAAGAGTGCGACGTTTCGGTGCTCTCACAGCACCATTCTCAAGCAAACCAGTAGTGAATTAACAGAGTATTTATAAGGAAGTGATCTCATACAGTGTCAAATCAAGAAATACAAACAATTAGTGAATATTACATATTAATCAAACATATCCAAGGTGCATGTGCATAATATCATATAAGGGAAGTCATAGACTATCCATCAGTGCATAATGTGATGTTAAAATCAATATAAAAAACATACAGAACATGAGAATAGGCGCTGGTGTACTTAATGAGTTCATTAATACAAATCTATATATACAATAAAAGATATATGTCCAGGTATATACCGGAAGGTGGCTCAACTCACCTCGTATCTAGTGTAATGGCGTCCATAGCGTGGGTATCACAAAAATTGCAAGAATGCCAGAAAAAACGTCAGACGCAGGAAATTGCACTGGCGCTTTTTCTGGCGTCACACAAAAAAATGCAGAAAAAAAAAGCAAGTGGAAACTTAGCCTAACAGGACTATTATTTACAACCTTTAGATTGCATACACTGTGCAGTACTGTACCATTGTAAAAAATAGTCCCATTAAAGTGTGGTATCGCCATGTTCGTAAAAAGAATTTCCAAACTATTGAAATATAATGTTAATGAAACTGCACAGTCAATGGCGTAAACAAAAAAAAAAAATCCAGAATTGCATATTTTTGGTCACTTCATATACCAGAAAAATGAATAAAAAAAGTCCTATCAAAACAAAAATAGTACCAGTCTGCAGCCCGCCGACGGGTTAGCTGCCCCCGCTGACCAGCGCTGCCATGTTTCTCCCCCCCACTCTGCCCGGACGTCCACACGTGGGCAGCGAGGGGGATCTTAACGTGACCAGCCAATCGCACCTCACTCCTATCCTTCAGGGAGATTGGTGCTGTCTCAGGCAGCACCAATCACCCTCATTTTCCAGGCCATCGGGTCAGCAGAGACTTGATTGGCCCAGAAAAACTGTGATTCAGCTGTGCCGACAAGGGGGGGGGTCTCAGGACCCCCTAGGCGAAGTCCTGGAATGGCAGTCATCCTGTTTGGTAACCGCCCCGTGCGCGGTCGTGACCGGAAACGCCAAGAGCGTAGAGATACGCCCTTGGTCCTTAAGTACCGGGACACAAGGGTATACCTGTACGTCCTTGGTCCCCCATAGGTTAAGGTAATTATTTGGAACGTAAGGGGAATGGGGGATGGCCGGAAAAGATTGGCAATGTTTGATCAGGTACAAAATCTTTTACTTGCAATAGTTTAAGTTGAGTCCCACGTTACCGAGGATTCTATTCCAAAACTAGACAGAAGATGGGCAAGAATTATTCCTCATTCTCTCAAATTTTTCCTCAGGGGTTTCATTGTACATTCCCAAGAATGTTACCTTACAAATCTTGGCAAAATGAATTAATTTCAAATAACAATAGGTGGGGGTACTCTATCTATCTCACAGTGTATTGTCTGGGAAATTAGCCTAGAATGGTATCCTCTAACCACTGGAGAAAATGATAAAAAGCAGAAAATTTGGCTGGTTCTCAAGGACTATATAGAAATGCTGATAAGGTGCAATCAAATAAAATGTATAATAAAATGAGAAGAATGTGTGTGTTATTAAATGATAATGGAAAAGAATATGTAGTAAATATAGCTGTAATGAATGGTAAAGAATAGTGAGTAATAAATGTAGTTGTGGTATTGGTGTATGTGACAGTGGAATGATGTCCGGGTGTGAATGGAAACGGTGTTTGTGTTAATGTAATATAGCAAATGAACCAAAAGGATATATAAATTTACGTGTGTTACAATAACTCATGTGCTGACCGTGTCCAAAGTATAACAGTTTATTAGATACAATTTATCAACATAAACATAACACTATAATGCAAGTGCTGGATCCTAGCACTAGCCTACAGCGCTTATTTGTAGTTTTCATAAAAAGTTGAAGAAAAATATATGGCATAAACATTTTTTGCATAAAAAATTATTAAAATGAGTACAATTGGTTCAAACAGTCTCAAGAAGTATGCGGAACAGGTGGAAAGTGAAAGTTGGGTGGTGGGAGCGCCTGCAGTGCACTTGCAGGCGCTGGAGTACCACAGTTCTTTGCCCACTCCTATTTGACAAGATGAAAGTTCCTCATTAGTAATAAGGAGGAAAGATGGAATGGGTGCCGGACAGGCTGGTGTACAGACTTGGAGGTAGTACAGTAGATGGTGAACGGCTCGGCGGCCGTCTAATGACACAGCACGGCGGCTATGTGGCGAAACAAATACACGGCACGGCGGCCGTGAAGATGGAATAAAGTCCCGTCGGTACAGCGTACCTCTTACCCTGTGCTGGAGGATATGGCAGTCCTCTCCTTCTTCTGCAGTGATTGCCTAATGGTGACAGCCGGGTCTGCCTTGCAGCAGTCCGATCGTCCAGGTTAGGTTACCTGATCCAGCTCAACAGCACATTGACATGACATTACCCTCGGTCTCAAACAAAGTACCGGACATCAGCTAGGACATCACCGCCACCACCGCTGCATGCACCATCGTCGCCTATTGCTCCACGTCTACAACTCTGAGCGCTTACCCGATCTCTGACAGAGTGGTAACCTAACCTGGACGATCGGACTGCTGCAAGGCAGACCCGGCTGTCACCATTAGGCAATCACCGCAGAAGAAGGAGAGGACTGCCATATCCTCCAGCACAGGGTAAGAGGTACGCTGTACCGACGGGACTTTATTCCATCTTCACGGCTGCCGTGCCGTGTATTTGTTTTGCCGCATAGCCGCCGTGCTGTGTCATTAGACGGCCGCCTAGCCGTTCACCATCTACTGTACTACCTCCAAGTCTGTACACCAGCTTGTCCGGCACCCATTCCATCTTTCCTCCTTATTACTAATGAGGAACTTTCATCTTGTCAAATAGGAGTGGGCAAAGAACTGTGGTACTCCAGCACCTGCAAGTGCACTGCAGGCGCTCCCACCACCCAACTTTCACTTTCCACCTGTTCCGCATACTTCTTGAGACTGTTTGAACCAATTGTACTAATTTTAAGAAATCTTTTATGCAAAAAAAATGTCATGCAATATATTTTTCTTCAACTTTTTATGAAAACTACAAATAAGCGCTGTAGGCTAGTGCTAGGATCCAGCACTTGCATTATAGTGTTATGTTGATAAATTGTATCTAATAAACTGTTATACTTTGGACATGGTCAGCACATGAGTTATTGTAACACACATAAATTTATATATCCTTTTGGTTCATTTGCTATATTACATTAACACCGACACCGTTTCCATTCACACCCAGACATCATTCCACTGTCACATACACCAATACCACAACTACATGTATTACTCACTATTCTTTACCATTCATTACAGCTATATTTACTACATATTCTTTTCCATTATCATTTAATAACACACACATTCTTCTCATTTTATTATACATTTCATTTTATTGCACCTTATCAGCATTTCTATATAGTCCTTGAGAACCAGACAAATTTTCTGCTTTTTAAAATTAACTAATTGCCGCGGGAGAATTCATTTTTCTTCTATATTCCTCCCCCATTCTCTTCAACGTTATTATTAGCTATGGTTAAATTATTGAAAGGAAGAGAGGATCTTCCACTGTTTGCTTGGGGTGATTTTAATCTATGTATATAAAACTAAACGGCCCAGATTTATCAAACTGTGTGAGAGAATAGAGGGATTTTCCCACAGAAACCAATCACAGCTCAGCTAACCAGCTCTGGTAAAGTGAAACCTGAGCTGTGATTGGTCGCTGTGGGAAAATCCCTTTACTTTTTTTTTCTCACAGTTTGATAAATCTGGGCCAATGTGTGTGTGTTTCAGCATCACTTCCAAACGGCTGAAGATATGTACCTAAAACTTGGTACACATGTTACTTATATATCAACTACAAACATAGGATAGATAAATTAACCCCATTTGTGAGGGTCAGGGTTTTTCCATGCAAGTCTATGGGAAATGTATGTTCCAGCATGACTTTTAAATGGCTGGAGATAT
Organism: Hyla sarda; assembly: GCF_029499605.1. Lineage (NCBI taxonomy): Eukaryota > Metazoa > Chordata > Amphibia > Anura > Hylidae > Hyla > Hyla sarda. The sequence continues at coordinate 42,872,191 of NC_079201.1, forward strand.
TTTGATGAAACTTAGTACACGTTACTTTTATTGCAAATAAAGATATACTGTATGATAGTTAAATTAACCCTAACCTACCACCTTATATGTGAAGGATGGTGTTTTTGTCTTAAGTCCCATGCAAGTATATTGGACTTCCAGTACCTTACTCCACAAGGATAGAAAATAAAAGGGGTGTGGCTTTGTGAGATAGGATGTGGAGTGCGGGAGGGGAGTGGCTGGACTGACAAACTCGCCAGGAGATGCAGAGCGCATCTCCTGGTGAGTTTGTCAGTCCGACCAAACCTCTCCCGCACGCCAAATCCTATCTCACAAAGCCACACCCACCATTTAAGCCACACCCCTTTTAAGTGTTACTTTCCTTACACTGTAGGGACTTTAGACTCGCAAGATCTACAGAGAATTAATTTGTATTATTTACTGACTGTTTTTGGCTGTTAATCTGTGAAATCCCCATAACTATATGGCCTCCATGCAGTCCAGTGTACATCTTGCTCAATGTATACACTCCTTGAACAACAGTTTGAGGGTGTATACTGCTGTGCAACATGTGTGCGAGTTGTTACTTTGGAAGCCCAGATCCTGGATCTAGAGGAGCAACTGGCAACACTGAGCATTGACAACTTGGAGAGGAGACTGCTGGTCACTGAGCAAGCACTCTCTGAGGTAGAGGTGGGGGAGGATAGCAGGACGGAGGTGCAGGACAGTCTGGCAGCTAGATGGGCTACAGTTAGAAAATGGGGTTTAGGGAAAAGTGTCAGGGAGGCTAGTCCTGAACTGGCACACCCCAACAAGTTTGCCCGGTTCGCAGAGGAGGGGGATGCCATTTCACAGCTAGCAGGATACTGCCTCTGACCGCCAGGGGGGTGTCTGCTCCAGTAAGGAGGGAAGCAAACACCCCCCTGGCGGGGGGGAACTGTGCTGCCCCTAATGTGGGGGAACTGTACTGCACCTAATGTGGGTGGGACTGTACTGCCAACCTAATGTGGGGAAACTATACTGTCTACCTAATGTGGGGGAACTACAACCTAATGTGGGGGATCTACAACCTAATATGGGGGGAACTATACTGCCAACCTAATGTGGGGAAACTACCACCTAATGTGGGGTGAACTATACTGCCAACCTAATCTTGGGAAGCTATACTATCAGAGACAGGCTTCAGTAGGGGTGCCGGCTTCAGATTGGCGCAGGTCACAGGACAGCACAAGGTAAGTAATGGCCAGAGTGGTTTATTTCCCAACATGCAACGCGTTTCACTGCTACAGCAGCTTCATCAGGCATAACAAGGAACATGTGAATGGGGAATTTATCCAGGTAGCGAGAGGACACGTCAGAGGGGTGGGGAGGGAAGAGGGAGGGGAAAAAACTCAGACGGTCTATAGGTGACAGCTATCACGCCCCCTCCTGTCCCCAGCGGCGGGACTCCCGCAATCAAGCATCTAATCCCCTATCCTTTTGATAGGGGAAAAGATGTGTAAGCATCGGAGAACCCCTTTAAGAGGTGTTTATAGGGATATACCAGAAGTAATGGAAGCAGAGGCACAACAATTTTGTATTGAAACACTTTTCACATTATGAGCTATATTGTAAAGTTTGGAAGAAAATTTTATTAATTTGTAATAGTAAAGGTAATTTTGAATTTGCTCCACAGTGAGGGAATAATAATTTGATGGGATTTAATAGAGGGATTGATAGTAACTTTTGGACACAAAGGGGATTAGATAAATAGTGCAGCTTTTTAATCAAGGGAAGCTTATTCCCTTTGAGGCCCTGTAGACATCTTATGATTTAGGAATAATAAGGAATTTAGTTTTACAGGTTTACAGTGAGTCTCCTGCTTCAAGTATGAGCTGTGGAAAATTGTTCGCCACAGCGCAAACTCCTAGCGGTAAACTTACTGTAAAACTCCGCCCGTGCAAATGTACCCTAAAAACTCTACACTACACTAACACATAATAAAGGGTAAAACACTACATATACACCCCCTTACACTGTCCCCCCCCCCCCCCCCAATAAAAATGAAAAACTTTATTGTACGGCAGTGTTTCCAAAACGGAGCCTCCAGCTGTTGCAGAACAACAACTCCCAGCATTTCCAGACAGCCACTGACTGTCCAGGCATGCTGGGAATTTAGCAACAGCTGGAGGCACCCTGTTTGGGAATCACTGGCGTAGAAAACCGCTATGTCCACCCCTATGCAATCCCTAATTTAGTCCTCAAATATGCATGGCGCTCTCTCACTTCAGAGCCCTGTCGTATTTCAAGGAAACAGTTTAGGGCCACATATGAGAAATTGCACTACAAATTTTAGGGGTCTTTTTCTCCTTTTACCCCTTATGAAAAGGAAAAGTTGGGGTCTACACCAGCCTGTTAGTGTAAAAAAAATAAAAGTTTTACACTAACTTGCTGGTGTTGCCCCATACTTTTTATTTTCACAAGAGGTAAAAGGAAAAAAAAGACCCCCAAAATTTGTAACGCAATTTCTGGTGAGTACGGAAATATCCCATATGTGGGCGTAAAATGCTCAACGGGCGCACAAGGTGTACATTTGAGGCCTAAATTGGTGATTTGCACAGAGGTGGCTGATTTTCAAATAAACGCAAAAAAATAAATACCCACATGTGACCCCATTTTAGAAACTACACCCCTCATGGAACGTAACTAGGGGTATAGTGAGCCCTAACACCCCACAGGTGTTTGACGAATTTTCGTTAAAGTTGGATGGGAAAATGAAAAAAAATTAAAAATTGCTGGTGTTACCCAAAATTTTTCATTTTCACACGGGAAAATGGGAAAACAGCCCCCCAAAATTTGTAACCCCATTTCTTCTGAGTAAGAACATACCCCATATGTGGATGTAAAGTGCTCTGTGGGTGCACTACAATGCTCAGAAGAGAAGGAGCACCATTGGGCTTTTGAAGAGAAAATTTGTCTGGAATTGAAGGCCATGTGTGTTTACAAAGCCCCCCGTGGTGCCAGAACAGTGGGCCACATGTGACCCCATTTCGGGAACTACACCCCTCATGTAATGTAATAAGGGGTGCAGTGAGCATTTACGCCCCACAGGTGTCTGACAGATTTTTGGAACAGTGGTCTGTGAAAATGAAAAATTTTATTTTTCACTTGCTCAGCCCACTGTTCCAAAGATCTGTCAAACGCCAGCGGGGTGTAAATGCTCACTGCACCCCTTATTAAATTCTGTGAGGGGTCTAGTTTCCAAAATGGGGTCACATGTGGGGGGGGGGGGGTCCACTGTTCTGGCACCACGGGGGGCTTTGTAAATGCACATGGCCCCCGTCTTACATTCCAAACAAATTATCTCTCCCATAAGCTCAATGGTGCTCCTCCTCTTCTGGACATTGTAGTGCGCCAGCAGAGCACTTGATGTCCACACATGGGGTGTTTCCATACTCAGAAGAAATGGGGTTACAAATTTTGGGGGTCATTTTCACCTATTACCACTTGTAAAAATGTAAAATTTGGGGGAAAAACCTGCATTTTAGTGATTTTATTTATTTATTAACACATCCAACTTTAACAAAAAGTCGTGAAATACCTGTGAGGTGTTAAAGGGGTACTCCCACCCTAGACATCTTATCCCCTATCCTATCCAAACGGAGTCCTGACATTACGGACTTCCGTTCCCGTAGTCGCGACTCAGACCCTCCAGCGGTTCCGGTGAAAAAACAGGTGGGTGCCACATGCAATAATGCGGGGGTCCCCAGCGGTGGGACCCCCGCGATCAGACATCTTATCCCCTATCCTTTGGATAGGGGATAAGATGTCTAGGGTGGGAATACCCCTTTAAGGCTCACTGTACCCCTTGTTACATTCCTTGAGGGGTGTAATTTCCCAAATAGTATGCCATGTTGTTTTTTTTTTGCTTTTCTGGCACCATAGGGGCTTCCTAAATGCAACATACCCCCCCAAAAACCATTTCAGCAAAATTTGCTTTCCAAAAGCCAAATGTGACTCCTTCTCTTCTGAGCATTGTAGTTCGCCCACAGAGCATTTTACATCCTAACATGGGGTATTTCCATACTCAGATGGGGTTACAAATTTTGGGGGGCATTTTCTCCCATTACCCTTTATAAAAATGGTAAATTTGGGAAATAAACTTTTCATTTACACATCTGACTTTAAGGAAAAGTGTTCTAACACCTGTGGGGTGCTAAGGCTCACTGGACCTCTTGTTACGTGCCTTGAGGGCTGTAGTTTCCAAAATGGTATGCCATGTTGGGGGTTTTCTGCTGTTCTGGCACCATAGGGGCTTCCTAAATGTGTCATGCCCCCCAAAAACCATTTCAGAAAAACTCACTCTCCAAAATCCCATTGTCACTCCTTCCCTTCTGAGCCCTCTACTGCGCCCGCCGAACACTTGACATACACATAAGAGGTATTTCCTTACTCAAGAGAAATTGGGTTACAAATTTTGAGTGTATTTTTCGCCTTTTACCCCTTGTAAAAATTCAAAAACTGGGTCTACAAGAACATGCGAGTATAAAAAAAAATGAAGATTTTGAATTTTCTCCTTCATTTTGCTGCTATTCCTGTGAAACACCTAAAGGGTTAACACACTTACTGAATGTCATTTTGAATACTTTAAGGGGTGCAGTTTTTATAAGGGGTCATTTGTGGGGTATTCCTAATAAGAAAGCCCTTCAAATCCACTTAACTGGTCGATGAAAAATTACAACTTAGAAAATTTTGTGAAAAATTGGAAAATTGATGCTGAACTTTGAAGCCCTATGATGTCTTCCAAAATTAAAAACATGTCAACTTTATGATGCAGACATAAAGTAGACATCTTGTAATTGTGACAAAATATAATTTATTTGGAATGTCTATTTTCCTTACAAGCAGAGAGCTTCAAAGTTAGAAAAATGCAACATTTTCAATTTTTTTATCAAATTTTGGAATCTGTCACCAAGAAATTATGCAAGTATCGACAAAATTTTACCACTAACATAAGGTAAAATATGTCACGAAAAAACAATCTCTGAATCAGAATGAAAGGTAGACGCATTCCAGAGTTATTAATGCTTAAAATGAAAGTGGTCAGATGTGCAAAAAACGCTCTGGTCCTACAGTGAAAATTGGCCTGGTCCTTAAGGGGTTAATAGTGATATTACAGAAGCTCTCATTGGTAAGGTATGTCTTTTTGCTAGTGACACAAAGATTTGTAACAGGGTTGATGTTTCTGTAGGGATACACCAAATAGAAAAGGATTTGAGTAAGCTAGAAGAATGATCAGACATCCTAATTAATATGGATAAGTGAAAGATAATGCACCATGGGTGCATAGAATATTTGATACAGTCCTAACCTCAGCATCTAAGGAATGGAATTAAGGATCATTATTTCAGAAGATTTAAAGTTAGGCAAACAATGTTAGAGCAGCAGGAAATGGTAGCAGAATGGTTGGGTGTATAGGAAGAAGTATTGGCAGTAGAAGGAGGGAAGTGTTCATGCCACTGTACAGAGCACTTGTGAGACCTCACTTGGAGTACTGTACTGGAGACCATATCTCCAGAAGGATATAGATACTTTGGATAGAGTTCAGAGAAGAGCTAGTAAACTAGTTCATTGATTGCAGGATAAAATTTACCAGGAAAGGTTAAGGGACCTTCCTGCAGAAATGGTAGCTGTGAATAAAGTGAAGGAGTTTAGGCATGCAAAGCATGCATGGGATAGGAATAAGGCTACCTTTCATATAAAATAGTGCCAAGGAATATTGATAGTATTCAGAATATTGGGTAGACTAGATTGGCCAATTTGTTCTTATCTACATTAAGTATTTCTATGGGACCCCCCAAAAGTTTCAAAACTGTTTCACCCACAAATAGTTTTTGATTCGCCCTAGATTATGTGGTAAAATGAGTGCTGCCATTACAAAGTACAAGGAGGAAAATATTAAGAAGAAAATAAGATCTGCAGTCTTTTCTATACTGTGTTTGTTATGATAAGACTTTTTGTTCACTAATTTTTTTGTCTGATCTATGAAGTTATTATAAAAAAAACGGCAATTCTAGCATTAGTTTTTTTTCCAATTTTACCATTTACCATAAAAAGGTTTAAAAAGTTTTACATTTACCTTTAACCATGCAGTTTCATTATGGTATTATTTTAAAAGTGGTGGCAAAACCAGATGTGTCTTTTTATTTATTTAGAAAATAGGAAAGGAGAGGTTGATATGAATAATTGTTTTAAAAAATATAATGTTTGTAAAATGTTCAAGAAATTCAACAATCAAGGGAGAGGAAACAGGGAAAGGAAGGACTGGGTTTAGTATGACAATACAGCAGAGAGGGTAGAGGAATTACTAAAGGCATATAGTGGAGGACGTCTGGGTTCAATTTTTGCTGTTACTCTAGATCTAAACAGGGAAAAAGAACAGACATGCAATACAACCATAAAATGGATCCATATAGCACAAGAGGTGAACTCCGGTCCTCTGAAAGTACGCCATGAAGATAAGGGGTAAGTGCTGTCAGTCAGCACCTAGTGGATCTCCACCGCTTATGAATTGCTCCAAGTACCACTTAGTGAGCCCAAAGCATTTCTTCAGTTTTTTTTGTCTGATATGTGCAGGGAATCGAGGTGGGAATGTAGCCCAGGTGAGGAACAATCTTGTATATGGAAAAAAAAAAATACAAGTTTTACAAGAAGATGAGTAGAGGGAGGTAAATTAGATATCCAGCAATATAGTATGGATTTTAAAAGCAGCAGTGAATATATATATATAGAACCAATCTCAAACTTACACCAATGTGAGGGGAGAGGACAAGTAAGGCTGAGATGAGAGGCCATGTACACCTAAACCAACTCCCAGAAAACTGTTATAAAAGTGCAAGACCAAAAACAGTACAAGAAGTGCCTTTCAGTCAAATTCAAATCATATATTTTCCTGGGCAGAAAAAAAATACTCTCCATGACTGCAGCCCATATCAAGGGTGTCTGAAATCTGAAAGCGGACTTCTTGAGCAGACACTCGATAGACCTGGGCCGGGGGAGTGGTCTTTGGCCCCTTGGGCATTCAAGATGATTACGGACAAACGGAGGGGTTCCTCAAGTGGATCTTTTTGCAACCCGGAAAAATCACGAATTAGATCAGTTCTATTCCCTCAATCCAACAGCAGTAAATGGTCTAACTCAAAATAGGCTATGCCTTTATTCACTTCCTTTAATTTCCTTGTAGATCCTTGTAGCACTATACTGGGCAAAGAGGGGGTGGGTCACTCTCTTTATGGCCATGAGTCTGGAAGAGCCCAACAGGTTTCCTCCGCAAAAGGACCTGTTATATCAAGGTCAATTTTCTTCATGATCAGATTCAGAGACTCAGCTTGTCAGCCTGGAAATTGAGAAATCCATTCTGCTGAAGGAAGGGTTTTCCTAGAGGGATATAATACGATCTGGATGTCACCAGTGCTGGAATGGAATGAGTGGAATATATATCTCTAGCTGCAGCAAAACCAAATCAGCACATGTCCCTGTATGTTGTGCAGTAAGTAGAGATACAAATAAATATTGATGGTATGCGCTGCTGGAGAGAGTATATTGTTAATAAAGGGAAAGAGGAAGGAAAAGCATACCTCTTCTTGTAGGGCAGAAGGGTGTTTCAGTACTGACACTTTACTATGAAACAGGTATGTAGTGTAATGCTGGAGGTTAGACTGAAGGCTTGATTGAGCTGAATCAAACACACAAAAAAAGTAGGTAATTGTTACTGAACCATCTAAGATTTCTACTGTATGTGCTTATAGATGTACTGCTGGCGTGTTATTCCCATACCTTACATAGCTCAGCAGCAGCTGAGTGTGTTAGCGCCATTCGTGTGGCTGGTTGCTATGGGTGATGCCCGTTCAATTATGTGGATTATGGCGTACTGTGCATAATACTAATGGTTCCCTAACTTTGTTGTTTATTAGAAATTTTTACAAATGCGCTCAGAGATCTGTCAAAGATCGTGCACTAGTAGTTAGCAGAGCTTGCGTGTCTCAAGCAAAGAAGTGATACCTGAGTTCAAGTGTAACTTTGATAGTACATAGTTGTAACACTGATTACCGGTCACTAGCGGTGTGGAGGGTCTTCCGGTTCTGGCGCGGTGATTACGTCTCGGTGTCCATGGAGTTTCCTTCTGAGATGCAGCGGGAGATCGCCCCGGCTGGTGGCGTCTCAACCAAGCTGCTGTGCTGTGTGAAAGCAAAGTGAGGAGTAGTGACGTCACTACGGCGGCTCCTATGGTCCACAATACCCTCAACACGTTTCGGAAACTTGGGGCGGTTTCCTTCATCTGGAGTGGTGCTGTGGTAGCTGGATCCTCTCTTAGGCTTGTCAATGCACTTGCAGGTTTTAACTAAGGATTGCTGCGGAGATGGTGTGGAGACGGCCTATAGCTGTGGAGGTGGCATAAAGGGGGACCGGAAAGGTCCCCCTTTCTTTACTTTATTTTCCGATTCTTCGCCACTCTATACATTACTTTATACTTCAGTTCTCTTCAGTCCACCTTGTTCTGCATCTTACTTCCCCCCTGGGTTTTCACCATGGTCCCGTACCGGAAATTCACATCTGGCGGCTCCATATTTCATTCCGGCTCTCCCTCACTGCCGTCACATCACATACCTCGCCACCTCCACAACTATAGGCCATCTCCACACCATCTCCGCAGCAATCCTTGGTTAAAACCTATAAGTGCATTGACAAGAATAAGAGAGGATGCAGCTACCTCAGCACCACTCTATACGAAGGAAACCGCCCTAAGTTTCCGAAACACGTCGAGGGTATTGTGGACCATGGGAGCTGCCATAGTGACATCACTACTCCTCACTTTGCTTTCACACAGCACAGCAGCTTGGTTGAGACGCCACCGGCCAGGGCGATCTCCCGCTGCATCTCAGGAGGAAACTCCATGGACACAGAGACGGAATCACCGCGCCAGAACCGAACTGAACTGGTAATCCGTGTTACAACTATGTACTATCAAAGTTACACTTGAACTCAGGTATTGCTTCTTTGCTTGAGACACGCAAGCTCTGTTGACTACTAGTGCAGGATCTTTGACAGATATCTGAGCGCATTTGTAAATGTAAATTGTAAATTACTTCTGGTTCCCTAACTTTGTTGTTTTTTTATAATTATGCGCAGTACGCAATAATCCACATAATTGAACGGGCATCACCCATAGCAACCAGCCACACGAACGGCGCCAACACGCTCAGCTGCTGCTGAGCTGTGTAAGTTACGGGAATAACACGCCAGCAGTACATCTATAAGCACATACAGTAGAAATTTTAGATGATTCAGTAGCAATTACCTACTTTTTTTGTGTGTTTGATTCAGCTCAATCAAGCCTTCAGTCTAACCTCCAGCATTACTCTACATACCTGTTTCATAGTAAAGTGTCAGTACTGAAACACCCTTCTGCCCTACAAGAACAGGTATGCTTTTCCTTCCTCTTTCCCTCTATTAACAATATACTCTCTCCAGCAGCGCATACCATCAATATTTATAGGGATATAATACGCTTCTAGCAAGCCGTAAAACTATGACCTCTAAAATCTACTCTAAAGTATGGAAGAAATATATTTCTTGGTGTGGGGATGACTTTTCTATTGACACTCCTGTCATTCCTAAGATTTTAGACTTCCTTCAGCAGGGATTTGATTTCGGTCTTTCCCCTAGTACCCTCAAAGTACAGGTATCAGCCCTTAGTGCTCTATCAGGTTAAAGTAGCTAATAATGTATGGGTTGCTAGATTTATCAACCAATTAGAATTTCTTTCATGTTTTAAAAGGCCTCTGAAAAAAGAAAGAAGCTCTCTGATTGGTCGCTATGGGCAACTTAGCAACTTTTCCTCTGGATAGGTTTAGATAAATCTCCCCCATAGTGTCTTTTAGATGTTAGAAAATAAGTTCTCCTATATATAGATAGAACTAGTCAGTGGAGAAAGGATAACAATCTCTTTGTCCAGTTTGCTGGCTCTAATAGAGGTAGGAAGTCTGTTCCATAGGATTAAAGTTCCATAGGATTTAGACAACGATTTCTGAAGCTTATGTAGCCAGAGGGAAACCTCCTCTTCAGATGAAAGCCCATTCAACTAGAGAAGTTTTCTCTTCCTGGGCAGAGAGAGCAGGGGCTTCAGTAGAGCAGATCTATAAGGCTGCCACCTGAAAGAGTCTTCACACTTTTTCTAAACACTACAGAATCGACAGTATGTCTAATGAGGATATGGCCTTTAGACGTAAAGGCCTTAGTGCAAATGTCCCTCCCTAATCTGTATCTTTAGTATTTCTCAGGGGTGCTGTCATGGAGGCGATGGGGGAAACAGTGAATTATACTCACTGATAATTCCTTTTCTGGGAGTCTCCACGACAGCACCCATATATCCCACCGTTTGTTTTCTTGATCTGGTGTTCTTTAGCACTTGTTTCCTTTTCCCTTCGGTGTTGTTTGTAAATACACTGGTGTGGACAGGAAGGGGTGGGGAATTTAACCTCTCTGTGTTTTTTCTGACCCAATCAGTAGGAGTTGATCTCAGGGGTGTTGTTGTGGAGACTCCCAGAAAAGGTATCTTGTGGCTACTAGAAGGGGCTCCCCTGTAATACTTCCCCATGCCTAAAAGCTGAGCTCAAGTCAATAGCATAGCATTGTTTAAGTCATTATAATGTTATCATTTATATTTTAAAGCATTTAATCTTGCTTGTCAACATCAAACAGTATATCTTCTGTCTTTCTACCTGTAGATTTGATGAGCTGATCCCTTCATTGCAAACCATAAAAAATCTGGCATACCAAAGTGGAGAAATACCAGTTCTATTCGCTCTGGTGGACTGTGGAGAAATAGCCTTTTACACCTTGAAAGATTTTCAGCTACCGGTGGATGTTTAGTCTTGATAAAGTATAATCCTTGATCATCTCTTTGTATTGAAAATGTTCTGCTTCTTATAATTAAAGATATTTCTTTCAAACATATGTTTTAAAAACAAAACTTCATGTATTTATTTGAAAAAAGAAGCTAAACCATAATCGACAATACCCAATAAAAGTAAAACTAGTGAAGCTAGGGCTACACTGTGACTTTTTCTAGCACTTTTTTAACCATTAAGTACAAAAAAAACCAAAAAACATAATTTGGTCAGCACATCCCACATAACACTTATAGATGTTATAAGTACCGTATATCCCGTCGTATAAGACGACTTTTTAACCCTGAATTTTCTTCTGAAAAGTCGGGGGTCGTCTTATACGCCGGGTATTGAGAACCGGGATGGGAAAACTTCTGATTATCTGCCCAGGCCAGCTCCCGTGTGTGGCTGCAGGCAGGGGCCGGCCAGAGCAAGTAAAAACTAATACTGTTTGTGGTCAGGACTTATCACTGTACGTAGTCTTACCGTTCACTGAGGAAGGACTACGATAGTCCGAAACGCGTCTGATTACTCTCACACTGCCTGACACACCTCTCTAGAGATCACCACCAGATACCCCACGTTCACAATCTCAAGTCACCACCTACAGCTATCGCAGAGCGCTCCACGGCTATTACCAAGGAGTACCGAGCATTACCAGCATTATCACAAAGACAGAGACCCCCTCAGAGACCGACAAATTCAGCGCACGGACTAGGCGACCGGCCTATCGGCAGACAGACCGCAACGCCAGGACATCCCAGCGCCACGGACATTGGGACCCCATCTCGCAGAGCCTCACTCCACCTACCCACAGGACGGGTAAGCGGTACACAGTACCAAAGACTTTATTTTTACGGCCGCAGAGCCGCCAATTCATTTGCACTATTGCACAGCCGCCGCGCTGTGTATGCAGGAACCATCTAACCATACCTTCAGTAGAGACATTGTTATCTATACCCCTGAACCTACGGATTAAGTGACTTGTTATTTATCCCCACCACTGTACTTTATTTAAAAACGGCTGAGCCGTACCTCTGTTTTTCTTGCAACGGTGGGCCCCAGACTGGGGGTCTCCAGAGGTTGCAAGTACACATAAGTGGATCTGCCTCTAACCACCACTGAACTTTCAAACTGAGAGTGTGTTGTCATCTAATCACATATACTGTGTGTTTTATTTCACATCTTTTTATATATTCATCTGTACCTTTTAATTACAACAGGTGGGAAAGAGTGCAAGGGCCCTGCACTCTTACTCCACATTTCTACATAACTGTTTAAATTGACTTAACAATTATTTTGTTTTTATTTGATTAATAAATGTGTTGTACCCTGGATATTTAGTACATCAATTTTATCCACACATCTATTGCAGTAGTTAGTTCAGCAACACCTGATTCATTTTGCAACATAGTAGACATACACACAACAGTCACCATTCATTTGCATATACACTATACATATACCTCTCTATCTTTCCATACTTAATCACCAGCCTTGCATCTAATAAGCATCACAAATCCTCTGAGTCATTCTCTAAGCCGCACTATCTATATTCGCATCCATCACTTTGTATCCACTCATTCATTCAACTCCCTGCATCATCTTTTATTCCAGCCACTTCACACCCTTTATTCCCCAGTCCTTGAGATCTCATCCACTACTATCACTACTTTTCCTTTAATTTCAAGGTGGTCTGAGGATTCCACCAGGATAGAGATCTCGGACAATACATACTAAGCAGATTGAGTACCTCCAACTCAGCTTTTTCCTTACCTGTTACCTGCCACCAGGGAAACCTGAAAGAAACATGATTAATATCACTGTAACTTAACATCTACCTGCCCCCCTAGAACAGCGGTTGTGGTGTGCCTGAAAACCGCGCCGAGGGTCCGCCTTTAGAGGGCAAAAAAGACAACACCATTTAGGGTAACTTGAGTAATGTTTATTATAAAGCCAAATAGTGAAATGCATCTACCATCTCCCTCGAGGGATCTGGGACATGAGTGGTGTATGCGTCAGAGCGCCATCTGCCCAACTTCTGTATCAAATGTGTTGGCACTTTGTGCCTGGAGGCCGCAGATGCAACTCCTATCCGAAATGAGTGTCCTGAATATTTCCTAGGGTTGTAGCCTAATGTACGAAGCAATGTGCGGACATGTGATATGAATTAAGAGGTGGACAGAGCCCCCGCACTGAAAGGCAACAGTGGCGACTCCGAAGGCTTGTCGCGGAGAAAGTTTACCAGTTGCGACAACCTCGCCACCGGGCACCACTTGTTGCCTGAAAGGAAGAAACCGACCACAGCACCCCACCGGGAAGTTTTGGTGACAGCAAGTGAAACCTCAAACCAAGAACCCTGTCACCTTAAGTGAGCTTTCGGTGAGTGTGCCGAACCCCGCCTGGCACACGAGAATTCTCTCGGTCAGAGGAACCATAGAACGCTAGATACTCTGCCGACTTCAGTATCGGGCTGTGCTCAAATGCGAACGGGTTACCGTCCAACACGTTAGACAATGACCTGAACAGTTCACCGCTGATAGGCCTCCTGAGCCGGAATACTGGAGCTACGGCCAAGACCCCTCTGAGTGCAGCCTTGACAGCCTGAGCCGAAAGCATAGAAAGTCTGACCGGGTGCGATAAAGAAATGAAGTGCTGGATACCTGAAAGATTAGATTTGATGGTACTATGAGATAAGTGCAGAGAAGAGTGGCAGAACCCGATGCAAGATAGAATGACATTAGTGTCAAAGAGAAAGGAATACTGTGTTATATTAGACAAACCTGAAAGTGTTGTATGCCCCGAGATATGCTTACAGTGCTAGTTTAAACGCATGCGAAGTCCACTGGCACAGAGGTATGTGCGGTGTACCTATTGGTAATTGTAGAGTACCAGCTATGACCATCTGTACCGTATGAAAGCTACAAAGGTATGTGTAGTGTACTCCGTATGCATCCATGAGCGTATGACCAGTGCGAGCTATGTGTATGGTGAGCCAGTATGAGCTAAATACGACAACAGTTATAAGCATATGATCTGAATAGCGGCCTGCGTGAGTGCAATATGACCACGACAAGCACACGAACAGTGCTCAAGGCCTTAGTGTTTAACACTGTATGTACACCTTGCGTATGAACAGTGCGAGCTATGTATATGGTAAGACAGTATGAAGATAGATACAACAACAGTTATGAGCATATGTTCTGCATAGTAACCCATGTATGTATGGAAAGGACAGCACACGTAAGTGCAATATGACCACGACAAGCACACGAACAGTGCTCAAGGTCTGATTGTATGACCCTATGTCTGTACACGGAGCGTGTGACACAACGAGCGTATGCACTATACACAACAGTAACTGTACCTGCTGCGTGAGAGACTATGGGCACATGGACTGTATGCAACACTAACTGTGGGTTCTGCATATGACACTATGAGTATACGTGCTGTAGCAAAAACACTAACTGAACCTGCTGCATATGACACTGAGCATAAGCAATGTATGCCACCTAACTGTGCCTACCACCTGTTGCACTATGAGCGTATGCACTGTATACCATACCAGTGTGACTGTACCCACTGCATATAACACTGCGCATATGTACTGCAAACTACCCTAACAATACCTACTGCATGCGACCCTATGAGCATATTACTGTATATGGCACTTATGACTGTGACCCCTACCAATGACACTATAGCATGTATACTGGTGTACAACTAACTATACCCACTGCAACGAGACTATGAGCGCATGGACTGTATACAATACTAACTACCCACTGCAATATAACCCTGTGAGCGTATGTACTGTATACGATACTACAATGTACCCACTGCAAATACGCAACAAGTGCATGTGCTATGCCTAACCCTGTAACCTACTGCATGCTACTATGACCTTGTGTACTGTATGCGACACTGTAACTGCACCTTCTGCATATAAGCTACCAAGCATGTACGTACTATATACACATTTTTTTTTTTAGTGTACGGTTGTGAACGACTGCATGAAACGCTATGAGTGACTGCACGATATGAAACGTTGTGAGTGCCTACGCGCACTGTGACCTACGTGCAGTATGGAAACTGCCATGTGTCGCGAAAGCTGTGTGCAATGAGTAGTTACCGTGTATGTGTTACGTGTGGAGCGAAGATATGAGCGTAGGCCGTGTAGCAACGTGCGGCATGGATGCTACGAGTGACTGCACGGTATGGCTGCTGTGATCGTGCAAGATGAGGAATAAAACGGAACGATATCTGATTGGTACTGACCGTAGCCACCGGTGTAGTTTTTGGAAAAAGAAAAACAGGAATGAAATGAACACCAACCGTATACAGACCACCCAATCTGGGGAGGAGAGGAGAAACGTTGTTCTAAGCTACCTGACCACTTGCGTGCACAATCTGCCTAAAACAAGCCGATAGCTGACTTGCCTAACCTCAACCTAACACACCCCCCCCCCGTGTATATCTGTCCCAACCCACTGCGACAAACCCTTATCCCACATTGTATCTGTAACCCCTGCCTCAACTCCCCCCCCCTATAGAACGATACATGTGATTGCAATGCATGACTTATCATAATCACATTGCAACCATATATTTAAAACAATTACTCTTCTTGCTATATTATCTGTTTGTATATTTATTTGTATATATTATTATGTATTTATTTATGATTTTTTTTTATTTACTTGTACTGCAGCGCCACCTACTGACCAGAGGCGGAACTGCAGCACAAGTCTGCTATACCCACTGACACATCGAGACTCCGCCCGGCCGGAGTCCCGTGTGACACCGCCGCAGCGGGGAGGCCCACGTGGGACGCGACTCCCCGTGCTGGACAAGCCTGCCAGGTACCGCAACCCTGTCCAGGTACCTGGACACATGCGGTCCGCTCGGGCAGCACTACCCCGCCGCAAACTTTTTTTTTCTTTATTGCAGCGCCACCTGCTGCACCTTGGCGGAACCGCAGCCAGGAGAGCCGATCCTCTCACCGGCACGCCTTAACTCCGCCCGCTCAGAGTCCCTGTGAGTCACGTGATCCGCCGGAGCCAGGAGACCCACGTGGGACGCGTCTCCCCGTGCCGGCTGCTGTAACCAAGCGCTGCCCGCCCCACCGCCAGTAAGGACCTGGCCCGGAGCAGGGAGACCCACGTGGACCGTGTGGTGCGGCCGCGCACCGCACAACCTTTCAGTATGACACGGACAGCCTGGGCAAGCCGATGCCTCCCGAGTGCCGCCGCCGACCCTGGGTGCCGCGGACCAGGGCACCCAGTAAGTGACCAACCAGCCGGTTACCCGGCACTTACCTGTACCACAACTCCCAATGAGCCTCCTGCCCCCCTACGTCAACCCAGCATACGCCCCGAGGGAGGGGACAGCGGTGGTTAAATATTCTAAGCCCCTCCCACAAATGCAGCCTGATAGGCTTTCTACATACTAAAAACCAGGGTGCCTCCAGCTGTTGTGAAACTACAACTCCCAGCACGGCAAAGGCTGTCCGGGCATGCTGGGAGTTGTAGTTTTACAATAGCTGGAGGCCCCCTGGTTTTTAGTATACAGTATTAGTTTTTAGCTGCACTGGCCGGCCCCTGCCAGCAGCCACACACGGGAGCCGGCCCGGGCAGATAATCATAGGTATTCCTATGCCGGGCATCCCCGTGTCCCGAAAAATCTTTTCGGGACATAAGGATGTCCGCCGGTCACTTACCATTCCCCAGCGGCGCGTGTCCTCCTGCGATCCTCCTTTGGTCCTCCTGTGGTCCGCTCCTCTGCCTCTATGGTTGTACGCACGTGACGTCACGTGCCTACAACCATAGAGGCAGAGGAGCGCAGGACCAGGAGGACGCGCGCCGACCAGGGTCAGGTGAGTGACCAGCCGTGCTATCTTAAGTGATCCGGTCACCGCTACCCAGCCCCGGCACCTACTGCTATGGTCCATAGCCATAGCAGTAGATGGTGACCCAGGCCGGAGGAGCGGTGATCAGATCACTGTGGGGGCAGACCAGTACAGACATACAGCCTGTAGTCATACACTGTATATGGCTGGAAGCTGTATGTCTGTTGGGGGGAGCTGCCAATCTAATGGGGGGGAGCTGCCTACAAATTTGGGGGGAGCTGCCTACTATTGTGGGGGAAATGCTGACCTAATGTGGGGGGAGCTGCCTACAAATGTGGGGGAACTGCTGACCTAATGTGGGGTAACTCCCGACCTATTGTGGGGGAACTGCCAACCTAATGTGGGGGAACTGCCAACTTAATGTGGGGGGAACTATACTGCCTACCTAATGTGGGAGGAACTATACTGCCTACCTAATGTGGGGGAACATGATGCCTACCTAATGTGGGGGGGGGGAACTACAAGGTAATGTAATGTACAATGTGCGCTGAGAGCCTCCATTTTTTGACCTAGAGTGCTGTTGCAACTTTCTTGTTTGTACATTTTGTATTTGCCACAGCAGCGGGCACCTGTGTATTAGGTTGTTGTGCTGGCTATTTTTCCTTTTGTTTTTACAAGGTACCGTACATCACGGTAGGAGGGGTAGTCTTATATGGCGAGTATATCCCAAACTCTATATTTTAACTGTAAAAGTTAGGGGTCGTCTTATACGCCAAGTCGTCTTATACGTCGGCATATACGGTATACAAATTCATGATGCTGAGACTAAAATACAAATTCAAACAAAATAATTACAGCAGCACACTGCTAGTGCTAAACTATATGTTAATATGAAACATTTAAAATTGCAGTTCTGTTATAGAGAAAAGATAGAGCATACCATGGGGGTAACAGCTTATTTTTTATATCACACCTTTCTCAGGTAATAACACACTCACTGTTAGACATTCATATTCTTCTTTTTTATTTTTTAGTTTGCGTAGTTTTCAATAGATGTTGCATAGAAATCTTGGAGTAGTTCTCATCACAAGTTAACAGAGGTCTTACATGCTATTTGGGATCCATCAGGGTCTGATGTGATGTTTCGGGGGTACGCCCAAGGTGGCACATCTGAAGGTAATGAGCTTAACCCCTTAAAGGGGTATTCCAGGCAAAAACTTTTTTTAGATATATCAACTGGCTCCGGAAAGTTAAACAGATTTGTAAATTACTTTCTATTCAAAAATCTTAATCCTTCCAATAGTTATTAGCTTCTGAAGTTAAGTTGCTGTTTTCTGTCTAACTGCTTTCTGATAACTCATGTCCCGGGAGCTGTCCAGCTCCTATGGGGATATTTTCCCATCATGCAAGGGATATTTTCCCATCATGCACAGCTCCCGTGACGTGACATCATCATTGAGCAGTTAGACAGAAAACTTCAGAAGCTAATAACTATTGGAAGGATTAAGATTTTTTAATAGAAGTAATTTACAAATCTGTTTAACTTTTCAGAGCCAGTTGATATATAAAAAAAAGTTTTTGCCTGGAATACCCTTTTAAGGACCAGGCCAATTTCCACTGTAGGACCAGAGCGTTTTTTGCACATCTGACCACTTTCAGTTTAAGCATTAATAACTCTGGGATGCTTTTACCTTTCATTCTGATTCCGAGTTTGTTTTTTCGTGACATATTCTACTTTATGTTAGTGGTAAATTTTTGTCGATACTTGCATAATTTCTTGGTGACAGATTCCAAAATTTGATGAAAAAATAGAAAATGTTGCATTTTTCTAACTTTGAAGCTCTCTGCTTGTAAGGAAAATAGACATTCCAAATAAATTATATTTTGATTCACAAATACAAGATGTCTACTTTATATTTGCATCATGAAGTTGACATGTTTTTACTTTTGGAAGACATCAGAGGGCTTCAAAGTATAGCAGCAATTTTCCAATTTTTCATAAAAATTTTCAAAAGCGGAATTTTTCAGGGACCAGTTCTGTTTTGAAGTGGATTTGAAGGGCCTTCATATTAGAAATACCCCACAAATGACCCCATTATAAAAACTAAACCGCTCAAAGTATTCAAAATGACATTCAGTGAGTGTGTTAACCCTTTAGGTGTTTCACAGGAATAGCAGCAAAGTGAAGGAGAAAATTCAAAATCTTAAATTTTTACACACGCATTTTCTTGTAAACCTAGTTTTTGAATTTTTACAAGGGGTAAAAGGAGAGAAATCTTTCTAAAATTTGTAACCCGATTTCTCTCGAGTAAGGAAATACCTCATATGTGTATGTCAAATGTTCGGTGGGCGCAGAAGAGGGCCCAGAAGGGAAGGAGCGACAGTGGAATTTTGGACAGTGAGTTTTTCTGAAATGGTTTTAGGAAGCCCCTATGGTGTCAGGACAGCAAAAAAAAAAAAACACATGGCATACTATTTTGGAAACTACATCCCTCAAGGAACGTAACAAGGGGTCCGCTGAGCCTTAACACCCCACAGGTGTTTGACGACTTTTTGTTAAAGTTGGATGTGTAAATGAAAAAAACATTTTTTTCACTACAATGCTGGTTTTCCACCAAATTTAACATTTTTACAAGGGGTAATAGGAGAAAATGCCCCCCAAAATTTGTAACCCCATCTCTTCTGAGTATGAAAATACCCCATGTGTGGGTGTCAAGTGCACTGCGGGCACACTACAATGCTCAGAAGAGAAGGAGTCACATTTGGCTTTTGGAAAGCACATTTTGCTGAAATGGATTTTGGGGGGCATGTCGACATTTTTGTCGATACTTGCATCCTTTCTTGGTGAAAAATCCCAAAATTTGATGAAAAAAATGAAAATTTTGCATTTTTCTAACTTTGAAGCTCTCTGCTTGTAAGGAAAATGGATATTCAAAATAATTTTTTGGGGGTTCACATATACAATATGTCTACTTTATGTTTGCATCATAAAATTTATGAGTTTTTACTTTTGGAGGACACCAGAGGGCTTCAAAGTTCAGCAGCAATTTTCCAATTTTTCACAAAATTTTCGATATTTTTCAGGGACCAGTTCAGTTTTGAAGTGGATTTGAAGGGTCTTCATATTAGAAATACCCCACAAATGACCCCATTATAAAAACTACACCCCCCAAAGTATTCAAAATGACATTCAGTCAGTGTTTTAACCCTTTAAGTGTTTCACAGGAATAGCAGCAAAGTGAAGGAGAAAATTCTAAATCTGCATTTTTTACACTCGCAAGTTCTTGTAGACCCAATTTTAGAATTTTTGCTAGTGGTAAAAGGAGAAAATTTTTCACTTGTTTTTGTAGCCCAATTTCTCTCGAGTAAGCACATACCTCATATGTCTATGTAAAGTGTTCAGCGGGCACAGTAGAGGGCTCAGAAGGGAAGGAGCGACAAGAGGATTTTGGAGAGAACATTTTTCTGAAATGGTTTTTGGGGGGCATGTCACCTTTAGGGAGCCCCTAGGGTGTCAAAACAGCAACAACAAAAAAACAAACACATGGCATACCATTTTGGAAACTAGACCCCTTTGGGGAATGTAACATGGGATAAAGTGAGCGTTAATACCCCACAGTTGTTTCACAACTTTTGCATATGTAAAAAAACAAAAAACTTTTTTACCTAAAATGCTTGTTTTCCCAAAAATTTTACATTTTTAAAAAGGGTAATAGCAGAAAATACCCCCCAAAATTTAAAGGCCAATTTCTCCCGATTCAGAAAACACCACATATGGGGGTAAAAAGTGCTCTGCTGGCGCACTACAGGTCTCAGAAGAGAAGGAGTCACATTTGGCTTTTTGGAAGCAAATTTTGCTCTGGGGGCATGCAGCATTTAGGAAGCCCCTATGGTACCAGGACAGCAAAAAAAAAACAGCAAAAAAAAAAACACATGGCATACCATTTTGGAAACTAGACCTTAATACCCCATAGGGGTTTCACGACTTTTACATATGTAAAAAAAATAATAAAATGTACCTAAAATGCTTGGTTTCCAAAAAATGTCACATTTTTACAAAGGGTTAAAGCAGAAAATACCCCACAAAATTTGAACCCCAATTTCTCCCGATTCAGAAAACACCCCATATGGGGGTGAAAAGTGCTCTGCTGGCGCACTACAGGTCTCAGAAGAGAAGGAGTCACATTTGGCTTTGTGGAAGCAAATTTTGCTCTGGGGGCATGCCGCATTTAGGAAGCTCTTATGGTGCCAGGACAGCAAAAAAAAAAAAAAAAAACACATGGCATGCCATTTTGGAAACTAGACCCCTTGGGGAAGTAACAAGGGGTAAAGTGAACCTTAATACCCCACAGGGGTTTCACGACTTTTACATATGTAAATAAAAATAAAAAATGTACCTAAAATTCTTGGTTTCCCAAAAATTTCACATTTTTACAAAGGGTTTAACCCCTTAAGGACCGGAGGTTTTTCCGTTTTTGCATTTTCGTTTTTTGCTCCTTGCCTTTAAAAAATCATAACTCTTTCAAATTTACACCTAAAAATCCATATGATGGCTTATTTTTTGCGCCACCAATTCTACTTTGTAATGACGTCAGTCATTTTGCCCAAAAATCTATTGTGAAGCGGGAAAAAAAATCATTGTGTGACAAAATTGAAAAAAAAAACGCTGTTTTGTAACTTTTGGGGGCTTCCGTTTCTACGTAGTACATTTTTCGGTAAAAATGACACCTGATATGTATTCTGTAGGTCCATACGATTAAAATGATACCCTACTTATATAGGTTTGATTTTGTCGGACTTCTGGAAAAAATCATAACTACATGCAGGAAAATTAATACGTTTAAAATTGTCATCTTCTGACCCCTATAACTTTTTTATTTTTCCGTGTATGGGGCGGTATGAGGGCTCATTTTTTGCGCCGTGATCTGAAGTTTTTAACGGTACCATTTTTGCATTGATAGGACTTATTGATCACTTTTTATTCATTTTTAAATGATATAAAAAGTGACCAAAAATGCACTATTTTGGACTTTGGAATTTTTTTGCGCGCACGCCATTGACCGAGCGGTTTAATTAATGATATATTTTTATAATTCGGACATTTCCGCACGCGGTGATACCACATATGTTTATTTTTATTTTTATTTACACTGTGTTTTTTTTTTATTGGAAAAGGGGGGTGATTCAAACTTTTAATAGGGGAGGAGTTAAATGATCTTTATTCACTTTTTTTTTTCACTTTTTTTTTTGCAGTGTTATAGGTCCCATAGGGACCTATAACACTGCACACACTGATCTTCTATGTTGATCACTGGTTTCTCATAAGAAACCAGTGATCGATGATTCTGCCGCATGACTGCTCATGCCTGGATCTCAGGCACTGAGCAGTCATTCGGCGATTGGACAGCGAGGAGGCAGGAAGGGGCCCTCCCGCTGTCCTGTCAGCTGTTCGGGATGCCGCGATTTCACCGCGGCTATCCCGAACAGCCCACTGAGCTAGCCGGGATGCTTTCGGTTTCACTTTAGACGCGGCGTTCAACTTTGAACGCCGCGTCTAAAGGGTTAATAGCGCGCGGCACAGCGATCAATGCCGCGCGCTATTAGCCACGGGTCCCGGCCGTTGTTAGAGGCCGGGCCCGACCCGCTATGACGCGGGGCCACGCCGTGGCCCCGCGTTATAGATCGGGAGTGGACACATGACGTTCCAGTACGTCATGTGTCCTTAAGGGGTTAAGCAGAAATACCCCACAAAATGTGAAGCCCAATTTCTCCCGATTCAGAAAACACCCCATATGGGGGTGAAAAGTGCTCTGCTGGCGTACTACAGGTCTCAGGAAGCAAATTTTGCTCTGGGGGCATGCCGCATTTAGGAAGCCCCTATGGTGCCAGTACAGCAAAAAAAAAAACACATGGCATTGCATTTTTGGAAACTAGACCCCTCGGGGAACGTAACAGTGTTACAGTGAGTACTTACACCTCACAGGTTTTTTGAACAGTGGGCCGTAAAAGTGAAAAATTTTATTTTTTTGCTCTATATTGATAGTGTTACCCCAAATGTTTCATTTTCACATTGGGTAATAGGGCAAAAGGCCCCCAAAATTTGTAGAACACCTTCGTCTGAGAAAAAAAACAAAAAACAATATGTGGATATAAATTGCTCTGTGGACGCACTACAATGCTCAGAATAGGAGTGAAATTTTGTTGAAATTGAAGTCGGGGGTCATGTGCATTTATAAAGCCCCCATTGTGCAATAACAGCCAAAAAAAAAAACACATGTGACACCATTTTAGAAACTACACTCCTCAATGAACGTAACAAGGGTTACAGTGGGAAATAACACCTCACAGGTTTTTTGAAAAGTGAGCCATAAATTGAAAAATTAGATTTTTTTTACACTAAAATGCTGGGGTTACCCAATGTTTTTAACATTTTCACAAAGGGTAATATGAGATATCGGGTTACAAATTTTTGAGGGCTTTTTCCCCTGACTATAAAAATACATCCACATATAAGGTAACGTGCTGGGTGGGCGCACAACAAGGCTCAGAAGTCATAGAGGTCAGTTTGTATTTGTGGCCTATGGCATATCAGTAGCTGACGGTTACATACATTCCGAGGAAAATACAAAAGTGAAACAACCACATTTGATACCATTACAGAAAGTACCCACCCTGAGGAATGGGTATAGGGGCAAAGAGGACATTTTTAACGCACAGGTGTTTCCTAAATTTATTTTCCAGGAATGGATGAAGGGTAGCTTTTGAAAATTGCAATTTTCAACCTATGCTCTGCTTCATCTTTCTGGGAACAAATAACATGTGACTCCGAATTGTCGCCTGGAAATACGACAGAGCTCAGCGAGAACTTTTCGCATTTGAGGCGGATGTTTGTTACGGACCTAACAGTAACATACATTCAGAGGAAAATACAACAAAGGAACACCCACATGTGAACCTATTACAAACCGTACACCCCCAAGGGAAGGTGTATAGGGTGAAGTGGAGATTTGGAACAGATGGGTGTTCCCTTCATTCATTTTCCAGGAATGGATGAAGTATACTATGGGGGTAAGAAAATTGCAATTTTACTGATATGCCAATTATTTTCCCAGAATGATGACCCAGAGTGCCGCCAAATGTAAAAATGATGCCCGCCCCCAAACCCTATACTCTGAATCATCATTCTGGGAAGGGGATGTGTGGGGCCGTCCTTATTCTGTTACCTCAAATGCGCAACCCGCTCAGGTGGGGAGAGAGAGCGTAGCGCATTTGAGGGAACTGCAAACCTCCAATGCTGTTGACTCTGTGTCCCATGACCCATTTTTTAGGGGGAAGAAAAAAAAAAGATATTGGGGTATTGGGAATTTTTTTTTTTTTTTGGGGGGGGGGTTAGGGAATTTTGGTATAAAATTTGGAAGTCAATGTACCCTGGACTGGTACATTGGAGCCGAATTCTGAGGAATGAAAATTAGGGCAAAGGATGGAAAATGTAGTACTCCATGGAAGTGTGATACTCCCTGAAGCAGCCTATGCAGAGGCCTGGATTATCTGGGTAAGTGTCACACTGAATGGGGGTGTCCCTCTGTCTCCCCTTCCTGTGACGCACTTTGCATTTCTTCTGGGTTCGTCCCAACCTTCTAGTGTTGGGGATCACACCTGGAAAGTGTTGGCCCAGGACGATCCAGGGACCTAAAGTTCCAGAGGTGCTCTGACCCGCTCCTTGGCGGTCACCAAAGATGAGGGCCCTTAGAACTACCTCTTGGAACTGCAGGTATGTCCCTGTGTTGCCAGCGTACTTGTACAGTATAAAAGATTTGTACATGGCAACCTGTACCATGTAGACCACAACCTTTTTATACCATACATGTGTTTTCTGCATGGCATTATATGGTTTCAGGACTTGATCAGAAAGATCAACTCCCCCCATATCCAGAATACAATCGGTCTTGAGGACCGGTCCCGCGGTACCTCGCACAGGGACAGGGGTGCTGCCGTTCCCATGAATAGTGGTGAGCATAAGGACATCCCTCTTGTCCTTATACCGGACCAACAACAGGTTCTCATGGGAAAAGGCACGGGACTCACCCCGGGGGATAGGAGCATGTAGGGGATGGGGCGGAAGGCCTCTTTGATTCTTACGGACTGTCCCACAAGCGACCGTGGATCTGGCAGCGAGGGGTGTGAAGAGAGGGATACTAGTATAACAGTTATCCAAGTAAAGGTGGTAACCTTTATCTAGCAATGGGTGCAAAAGGCCCCAAACGATTTTCCCGCTAACACCCAGAGTGGGGGGACATTCTGGGGGTTCAAAACGGGAATCTCGTCTCTCATACACTATAAACTTGCAAGTGTACCCGGAGGTACTCTCGCAAAGTTTATACATCTTCACGCCATACCGCGCTTGCTTGGTAGGGATGTATTGCCAGAAGCTGAGTCTCCCCTTGAAGCTGATGAGAGACTCATCAATAGAGACCTCCCGCCCTGGGACATAGGCCTCCCAAAATCTGGCCCCGAAGTGATTGATGACCGGCCTGATTTAATACAGGCGGTCATACGCGGGATCAGTTCGGGGAGGACATGCCGCATTATCAGCAAAATGCAAACCTCTCTGAATGGCCTTGAACCGGGGACGTGTCATGGCCATACTGTAGAGGGGTGTCTGGTAAAACACGTCCCCACTCCAATATTGCCTGACACTGGGTTTTTTAACTAGCCCCATATGCAGCACGAGGCCCCAAATGTCCTCATTTCGGCTGCATCGACTGGAGTCCAGCCGCCGGGTCTAGCTAAAAATGAGCCCGGGTTAGCGGTGACGAACTGTTGGGCGTACAGATTCGTCTGTGTAACCATCAAATTAACAAAGTCGTCACTGAAAAAATTTCAATTAACCTGACAATGTTAATTTTGATTTCTGAGTCGCCAACAAACTCAGGAATCACGGGCTCTAGGTCCGCTGGCTGAGTCCAGATAAGTTTGCAGGTACGATGTACCAGTGAACGTGGCTGGGGGGCTTCACTAGTATGAGCGCCAGGGGGACTCATACTAGCATGGGGCACAGAGTCAAGGGCAGAGGAGGTTTGCGGCACCGCACGGCGGCGAGTTCACCGCCTTGGTGGCTCATCATCTGAACTAGATGATGAGGAGGACGATGAAACAAGGAAGGTGCGGTCTTCATCGTCCTCTGAGATGCTTTCAGAGTCGGAGGCAAGTATGGCTAATGCCTCCTCCGCCGAAAACACTCTGCGAGCCATTTCCCTACTCTAATGTGGATACGGGGTGTGTGTGTGGGGGGGGGGGGGGACTTTATTTGTGTATGTGCTGCATGTGGTGTGGTGCGATACTACCTCCCTAACCCGCCCTAACCTAACTAAACTAACTCGCCCTAACAGAAAAAAAAGAAATAAATAAAAAGGGACTTTAAAAAAAAGGGGACTTCTAGCGCTAAAAAGACCTGTGCCAAAAAAATACATTTATCTAATCAGTGGTGTGCGCACTGATTAGCGCTTGTGGCGGCAGGGGGCGCAGAAGTCAGTGGGGGGTCCGGCCACTCAGCCCAGAACAGTGGCTGGTGGATTTTTCACAGACCCCCACACAAAAAAAACCAAAAATAAAATAAAAAAAGCTTAACCCCGAAAAAATGCACCCACCTGAACCCCCAAAAAAACGCTGATCAGTGATAAATCACTGACAGCGGTGGCACAGACTGCACACACAGGTATGGTCCGTCCACACAGTACACGCCTGCTACTGGTGACACGGACCGCCTATGGGTAAAAAAAAAAACGCGTTAACCGAAAAAAAAGTGCCTTTACCACAAAAAAAAACGCTGATCAGTGATAAATCACTGACAGTGGTGAGGCACGCCGCACACACACAGGTACGGTCCGGCAACACAGTACACGCCTGCTACTGGTGGTACGGAACGCCTATGGGTGCAAAAAAGAGCTAGAAAACACGAAAAAAAAGCGCCGGCACCACAAAAAAAAAAAACGCTGATCAGTACTACGGGACTGATCAGCGGCGGGTGGGCTTTAACAAACGGTGACGAACCGCTCTTTTATAACTTAGAGGGTCCGCACACACGCTTAGGGGAAAAAAAATCTGCGCCAAAAAAAAAAACGCTGGCAGCAACCCAGCAGGGCCAGGGTCACGCAGCTAAAGGTGCTACGGACCTATGGACACCCACTGATGTACGCTGAAAAAAAAAAACTACTTTTTTTTTTTAACCCTAACCTCTCCCTACCTAATCTAAAGCTAACCCTGGGGTATTTCTGTGCCAAGGGGCCACAGAAAGGGAGCAAGAGGCACTTTTTTTTAACTGAGGGGATGGTGGGCAGCACGGGGCTCCGTCCTGCACGCCAGATCTCGGTGGAATGGTGGGCAGAACGGAGCAACATGCTCCTAGCCCGCACCATCCCCTCCCATTACTATGTGATTGGTGGTGGTCACTTTGGCCACCCAATCACACTGTAGTGGGGGCGGTGGCAACAATGCCAGCCCCCAGTACAGTACTCATGATGATTGGTGGTGTATATTACACCACCATTCATCATCTATATCCGGGTCACAAAGTCACACGTGACCCTGATGACCCGGAACTGCTGCAGAACGCCGGTAAGTAGTCCCCAGCGCCCTGCAGCGATCGCCGGGGACTACTTACTGCACACTGCCGGGATATCTGCTGAATGAAATCAGCAGACATCCGGCTCCGATCCCCGCCCGGTGAGCGGCGGGGAACGGAATCGCAGCACATCGCTCGTCTGAATTGACGAGCGATGCGCTGCGATCCCTATGCCCGATAGCGCTGTCATCCACTTGCCTCCTGCCAGCGCGATTGGTCGACAGTGCTATCGGGATCCCTATGCCCGATAGCGCTGTCATCCACTTGCCTCCCTGCCCGCTGCTCTACTCCCCGTCCCCTGTTAACTCTCAGGGAACGGGGAACAGAAAGTAGAGCAGCGGGCGCAGCTAAAGTAGTACTGCGCATGCGCAGCACTACGCAAATAGCGTAGGTGGGTAGATTAGTGTAGGTTGTAATTTAGCATAGTTTAGGCACCACAACTCCCAGCATGGGAGTTGTAGTTTAGGACAACGACTCCCAGCATGCCCAGACAGCTAAAGGCTGTCCAGGCATGCTGGGAGTTGTAGTTTAGCTTAGATTAGACAGCGAAGGGACTACAACTCCTAGCATGCCCAGACAGCTAAATGCTGCCCAGGCATGCTGGGAGTTGTAGTTTAAGACTACAACTCCCAGCATGCCCAGACAGCTAAAGGCTGCCCAGGCATGCTGGGAGTTGTAGTTTAGGACTACAACTCCCAGCATGCCCAGACAGATAAAGGCTGCCCAGGCATGCTGGGAGTTGTAGTTTAGGACTACAACTTCCAGCATGCCTGGGCAGCTAAAGGCTGCCCGGGCATTCTGGGAGTTGTAGTTTAGCTTAGGTTAGACAGCGAAGGGACTACAACTCCCAGCATGCCCAGACAGCTTAAGGCTGCCCAGGCATGCTGGGAGTTGTAGTTTAGGACTACAACTCCCAGCAAGCCCAGGCAGCTAAAGGCTTCTCAGGCATGCTGGAAGTTGTAGTGCAGTGAAGGGACCACAACTTCCAACATGCCCAGACAGCTAAAGGCTGCCCAGGCATGCTGGGAGTTGTAGTTTTACACAGATATGAAGTAGTTAGCATAGTGTTTGCGCGATTTTAGCGTAGCTTTAGTTTAGTGTTAGCGCAGTTTTACAGATTTAGTTAGCGTAGCATTAGCTCAATTTTAGCGTAGCTTTAGTTTAGTGTTAGCGCAGTTTTACAGTTTTTAGCGTAGCATAGTGTTAGCACAGTTGTAGCGTAGCTTAGTGTTAGCGCAGTTTTAGTGTATTTAGCATAGCTTAGTGTTAGTGCAGTTTTAGTGTATTTAGCGTAGTGTTAGCGCAGTTTTAGTGTATTTAGCGTAGTGTTAGCACAGTTTTAGTGTATTTAGCGTAGTGTAAGCGCAGTTTTAGCGTATTTAGCGTAGCTTAGTTTTAGCGCAGTTTTAATGTATTTAATGTAGTGTTGCATTAGCACAGTTTTAGCGTATTTAGCGTAGCCTATTGTTAGCGTAGTCTTAGAGTAGTGAACGCAGCGTAGTCTCAGAGTAGTTAGCGTAGTGTAGTGTTAGTCCAGTTCTAGCATAGTTGGCGTAGTTGTACACGGGTGTAGTGTAGCTAACTTAGTTTTACAGGCAGATGAAGTGTAGTTTAGAGAGTTTAGCGTGGGGTGTAGCTCAGCTTAGTCATAAAGTGAAGGGGCTACAACTCCCAGCATGCCCAAACAGCCAAAGGTCGTCCGGGCAGGATGGAAGTTGTAGTTTTGAAAAAGTAGCAGAGGCAATTGCACTCTGCTACGTTAATGTAGTATACGGCCACCTGTGTAGATGGCTGGATACGGTGATCACAAGGCCACTTACCCACCTCCGTTCCTGCTCCGTCACTGGACTTTTAGCAATGCAGGAAGATGACGGAGTTGGAACGGGGGTGGTAAGTTAGGCTCTTCAGGTACTAACCCATTTTTTTTATGTTTTTCTTCTCGTTTCAGATATGTGAATGCAGAGGACTACACCGGAATCGGTGGTCTACGATGATGACCTGCATTTTTTTCTTTTCTTTTAATAAAATGGTTAACGAGGGCTGTGGGGGAGTGTTTTTCCTAATAAAAATGTTTTAACTTGTGTGTGCTTTTTTCCTTTATTATTACTTTACAGGCTTAGTAGTGGAAGCCCTCTTGTAGACGGAGTCCATTACTAAGTCAGGGCTTAGCGTTAGCCCCAAAAACTTGCTAGCGCTAACCCCCAATTATTACCCCGGTACCCACCGGGAAGAGCCGATACCAACAGGCCTAGAGCGCCAAATATGGCGCTCTTGGGCCTAGGCGGTAACAGGCTGGCGTTATTTAGGCTGGGGAGGGTAAGTAACGATGGTCCTCGCCCACCCTGGTAACGTCAGGCTGTTGCTGTTTGGTTGGTATTTGGCTGAAAAGGAAAAGACGCGGAACCACACACGTTTTTTTTATAAATAAAAAAAACGTGTGGTTCCCCGTCTTTTCCTTTTCAGCCAAATGCCAACCAAACAGCAACAGCCTGACGTTACCAGGGTGGGTGGGGACCATTGTTACTGGCCCTCCCCAGCCTAAATAATGCCAGCCTGTTACCGCCTAGGCCCAAGAGCGCCATATTTGATGCTCCGGGCCTGTTGGTATCGGCTCTTCCCGGTACCCCTGTGGCATTGGGTACCGGGGTAATAATCCGGGGTTAGCGCTAGCTGTTTTTGGGGATAACGCTAAGCCCCGACTTAGTAATGGACTCGGTCTACACGACGGCTTCCACTACTAAGCCTGTAAAGTAATTTAAAAAAAGCACACACAAGTTAAAACATTTTTATTAGGAAAAACACTCCCCCACAGCCCTCGTTAACCATTTTATTAAAAGAAAAGAAAAAATGCAGGTCATCGTCGTAGTCCACCGATTCCGATATAGTCCTCCGCATTCACGTATCTGAAATGAGAAGAAAAACACAAAAAAAATGGATTAGTACCTGGAGAGCCTAACTTACCATCAGCTCCGCCATCTTCCTGCGTTGCTACACGTCCAGTGACAGAGCAGCAACGGAGGTGCGTAAGTGGCCTTGTGATCACCGTATCCAGCCATCTATACAGATGGCTGTATACTGCATTAACGTAGCAGAGCTCAACTGCCTCTGCTACTTTTGCAAAACTACAACTTCCATCCTGCCCGGACGGCCTTTGGCTGTCTGGGCATGCTGGGAGTTGTAGCCACTTTATTACTAAGCTAAGCTACACCCCACGCTAAACTATCTAAACTACACTTCATCTGCCTGTAAAACTAAGTTAGCTACACTACACCCGTGTACAACTACGCTAACTATGCTAGAACTGGACTAACACTATGCTGTGCTAACTACTCTAAGACTACGCTAACAATATGCTATGCTAAATATGCTAAAACTGCACTAACACTACACTACGCTAAATACACTAAAACTGCGCTTAAACTAAGCTACGCTAAATACGCTAAAACTGCGCTAACACTAAGCTACGCTAACACTGCACTATGCTAAATACACTAAAACTGCGCTAACACTACACTACGCTAAATACACTAAAACTGCGCTAAAACTAAGGTACGCTAAATACACTAAAACTGCGCTAACACTACACTACACTAAATATGCTAAAACTGAGCTAACACTAAGCTACACTAAAACTACGCTAACACCACACTCCGCTAAATACACAAAAACTGCGCTAACGCTACACTACACTAACACTACACTACGCTAAATACCCTAAAAGTACGCTACGCTAAAAAATGTAAAACTGCGCTAACACTAAACTAAAGCTACGCTAAAATTGAGCTAACACTAACACTACGCTACGCTAACTACGCTAAAATTGCGCTAACACTACGCTAACTACTTTATACCTGTGTAAAACTACAACTTCCAGCATGCCTGGGCAGCCTTTAGCTGTCTGGGCATGCTGGGAGTTGTGGTCCTTTCACTGCACTACAACTCCCAGCATCACCACGCAGCCTTCAGCTGTCTGGGCATGCTGGGAGTTGTGGTCCCATCAGCTAAACTACAACTCCCAGCATGTCCGGGCATCCTTCAGCTGTGTGGGCATGCTGGGAGTTTTGGTCCCTTCGCTGTCTAATCTAAGCTGAACTACAACTCCCAGCATGCCTGGGAAGCCTTTAGCTGTCTGGGCATGCTGGGAGTTGTAGTCCTAAACTACGACTCCCAGCATGCCTGGGCAGCCTTAAGCTGTCTGGGCATGCTGGGAGTTGTAGTCCCTTCGCTGTCTAATCTAAGCTAAACTACAACTCCCAGCATGCCTGGGCAGCCTTTAGCTGTCTGGGCATGCTGGGAGTTGTGGTGCCTAAACTATGCTAAATTACAACCTACACTAATCTACCTACCTACGCTATTTGCGCAGTGCTGCGCATTCGCAGTACTACTTTAGCTGCACCCGCTGCTCTACTTTCTGTTCCCTGAGAGTTAATGGGACGGGGAGTAGAGCAGCAGGCAGGGAGGCAAGCGGTTGACAGCGCTATCGGGCATAGGGATCTTGATAGCGCTGTCGACCGATTGTGCTGGCGGGAAGCAAGTGGATGACAGCGCTATCGGGCATAGGTATCCAGATAGCGATGGCGATCGAGCGCGCTGGCGGCCACAGAGGCCATGAGAGCTCCGTGCAGCTTCGGTGAGACTGCCGTGAGCTGCGATGCGTGATGATTAAATATGTCACGTGACACTTCCCCCCCCCCCCCCCAGCCCCCGCAGTAACCAATGGTTGGGGGATGGTGTGCGAGTGTCAGCCTATAGAAGGTAATGGAGGTGGAGCGCTCGAGCAGGGAAAACTGCTGAGTCACTCCATCACAATCTATGGCAAATCACAATCTACGGCAATGCACAGGACTTACTCAAACGTCCTGAGTCCTTAACCCCTTAAGGACCAGGCCATTTTACACCTTAGAACCGGAGCGTTTTTTGAACATCTGACCACTGTCACTTTAAACATTAATAACTCTGGGATGCTCTTACCTATCATTCTGATTCCGAGATTGCTTTTTCGTGACATATTCAACTTTATGTTATTGGTAAAATGTTGTCGATACTTGCATTGTTTCTTAGTGAAAAATTCCAAAATTTGATGAAAAAATTGAAAATTTAGCATTTTTCTAACTTTGAAGCTCTCTGCTTGTAAGGAAAATGGATGTTCAAAATAAAAAAAAAATTTATTCACAAATACTATATGTCTACTTTATGTTTGCATCATAAAATTGACGTGATTTTACTTTTGAAAGACACCAGAGGACTTCAAAGTTCAGCAGCAATTTTCCAATTTTTCACATTTTCAAACTCACTATTTTTCAGTCACCAGTTCAGGTTTGAAGTGGATTTGAAGGGTCTTCTTTTTAGAAATACCCCACAAATGACCCCATTATAAAAACTGCACCCCCCAAAGTATTCAAAATGACATTCAGTCAGCGTTTTAACCCTTTAGGTGTTTCACAGGAATAGCAGCAAAGTGAAGGGGAAAATTCACAATCTTCATTTTTTACACTCGCATGTTCTTGTAGACCCAATTTTTTTATTTTTAAAAGGGGTAGAAGGAGAAAATTTATACTTATATTTGTAGCCCAATTTCTCTCGAGTAAGCACATACCTCATATGTCTATGTAAAGTGTTTGGCGGGCGCAGTAGAGGGCTCAGAAGCGAAGGAGCGACAAGGGGATTTTGGAGAGTACGTTTTTCTGAAATGGTTTTTGGGGGGAATGTTGCATTTAGGAAGCCCCTATGGTACCAGAACAGCAAGAAATCCCCACGTGGCATACCATTTTGGAAACTAGACCCCTTGGGGAACGTAACAAGGGGTAAAGTGAACCTTAATACCCCACAGGTGTTTCACAACTTTTGCATATGTAAATATGTATATACATTTTTTCACTAAAATGTGTGTTTCCCCCCAAATTTCACATTTTTGGAAGGGTTAATAGCAGAAATACCCCCCAAAATTTGTAACCCCATCTCTTCTGAGTATGGAGGTACCCCATAAGTTGACCTGAAGTGCACTACGGGCGAACTACAATGCTTTGAGAGCAAATTTTGGTTGGGGGGCATGTCGCATTTAGGAAGCCCCTATGGTGCAGCAAAAAAAAACAAAACACGTGGCATACCATTTTGGAAACTAGACCCCTTGAGGAACGTAACAAGGAATAAAGTGAGCCTTAATACCCCACAGGGGTTTCAAGACTTTTGCATATGTAAAAAAAAAAAAGTAGTGTTTTTTACTTTTTATTTTATTTTGTGTTAGTGTAGTGCTGTGTTTTTAGGGTACAGTCACACGGGCGCGGAATTTTAGCGAGTTTCCCGCTGCGAGTTTCAGCTGCCGCGCAAAATTTGCTGCATCGCAAACTTGCAGACTGATACTCACTGTAAGCCCCCTGCCCATGTGAATGTACCCTGTACATTCACAGGGGGGGGGGACCTCCAGCTGTTGCGAAACTACAACTCCCAACATGCACAGTTTCAGTGCATGCTGGTAGTTATAGTTTTGCAACAGCTGGAGGCACACGGGTTGGGAAACACTGAGTTAGGAAACAGATGTTTCCCAACCAGTGTGCCTCCAGTTGTTGCAAAACCACTACTCCCAAACATCCTCAGGCATGCTGGAAGTAGTAGTTCGGCAACATCTTTAGAGCCAGATGTTGCCGAACTACAACTCCCAGCATGCTTGGAGTTGTAGTTTTGCAACATCTAGTTTTGGACATAACTCAGAAATATATCTCACAAAAAATTAAGTCTTAGGGACTGTAACATGCTATATCTCAGTCATTACCACTGTTGTGCACTAATGTCATGCACTAATATGTTCTTTTGTCTTTACGTGTTCAGGATGCTCTTCCTGGCCAGAAGGTATACCTGTAGCTAACCAAAAATACACGTATCCAAAAAGGTAACAGTATGCAAATTGTTATCTAGTTCAGAGTTTTAGGGGTAAGTGTGTAGTACCGATAGACCCTTGTAGCTAAGGCATTGGGCAGAAAGCCTCAGGCAGCCCAATCCGCAACCATTGTATTACATGGAAAATGATATGTGGTATAATAATTACTGTATGTCAAGAAGAAAAAAATGAAAATGAGATTGATTACAGTATGTAGAAGCATTACCATCCTAATACATACTTCCAGATAAGAGCCAGTTAAAAGGTTGTATAGTCAAAATTTTGTCAAATATCAAAAGTCATGTATTGGTAACTAGTGTTGCTTGCAAATATTCGTAATGCAAATTTTATTTGCGAATATTGCATATTCGCGAATTCGTGAATATTCGCGAATATAGCACTATATATTCACAATTACGAATATTCTTTTTTTTTTTTTTTTTCACAGTACCCATCACAGTGATCATCCCTCTCTGCTTCCAGCTTGTGTGGTGTAAAGAAGGCTCCAATTCTACTGTGTGAGACTGGCGTTCGAATTTTCACGTTTGCGAAAATTTGCATATGCTAATTTTCACATATGCGAATTGTTGCATATGGTAATTTTTGCATATGCAAATTTTTGCATATGCGAAAATAAAATGCGAATATTACGAATATGCGAATTTAGCGAATATATCACTAATATTTCTCCATATATTCGCGAAATATCGCAAATTCGAATATGGCCTATGCCGCTCAACACTATTGGTAACGTCCGATTATAGTTAAGGATGCTATACCTAGAAAAACTCAATTTCGTGCATAGTCTTTTATGTACTAAAAAAAGAAAAAAAATACTGAAGGTATAAAGTTATACTTTTTCTATTTAGTTATCTTGTGTAGGAATAGGGACTAATACAATTCTGTCCTTGAGATAATAGGATCATTTTATTTCTATATGGTATTATATCCTGTGCTATATCCTGTTTGGATGTTATCCTATCCGTACATAAATTCCCACAATCCTGTTTGCATATTAATTTTAGAGCCTGTATAGATGTTTATTACATGCACAGAGACTCTATTTTTCTGCACTTATTCATGCACTTATTCAGCAACAGCCTGAATATGGACATTTGTATTAATGCTCAGAACTGCATCCGGCCCTATGGCCATTCCGTCCCTCTACCTTAGGGGACCTACGTCGAGGACAACTTTTCTCAAGTGAGGGGGTTTGTG
Organism: Hyla sarda; assembly: GCF_029499605.1. Taxonomy (NCBI): domain Eukaryota; kingdom Metazoa; phylum Chordata; class Amphibia; order Anura; family Hylidae; genus Hyla; species Hyla sarda. The sequence continues at coordinate 42,907,659 of NC_079201.1, forward strand.
GTGTCCCGATACAGGACCTGGTCCTGTCCCTGTCTAAAGTCCCCTCAGCCAGAGTCCCTTCATTCCTATAGGGCTCTCCTGCAGGGCTTACCTCTGGTCGCCTCATCCAACTTATGTTAATATATCATTTTGTGTATAGGAAATATATATGTATAGGACCTTTTCCCGGGTCACGTGATGTACAGTTGTAATGTATAATTGCTTAAGGACCTTCCAGGGTCATGTGATGTACCCAGAGTTCACTGGGTTCAGGACTTACAGGTTTGCTGACCAATGAGCTTAGTTCAGTGCCTTATTAGGGGCTGTAGCCACTAAATTCTCTCTCTTAATTCCTCTCTTGATCCTGCACTACATAACCAAGCACATCTCAGTAGAAATCCCAAGTCATCTAGGCCAAAGCCTAAGAACCTGCAGCCACTAAACCATGAGTTACAAAGTTCAATCTATCAAATCCTGTGTGATTACTACCAGCTAAAATATTATAATTTGCAGCACAGTGGCCTGCATCAAAGCTCATTGCTTCAAAGTTCCAGCAAAACCTGTGAGGAACCTACATTCCGGTTGCCTCTTAAGAGACTGGTATGTATAGAGACTGTTGCATAAAATCTTTAAGTAAAGTTCTTCAGTTTATTCATAAAGTCTGCTGTGGACATTCCGTTATTTTCCCTGCCGTTTCTGGGACGGTTGGCACTAAGGAAACCTGCCGTTTCTGGGACGGTTGGCACTAAGGAAACCACACCCTGGCATCACGACATCTAAGGGTTAATACCACCAGACCCTGCACTTACAAAACCGCAACACCCCAGACACCACAACTCTCCTGGTTCACCACATACACACACACATAACAGGGTCTTCAACTCCCAGCATTCCCTGGTTGGGAACCACTAGTATACACACATAACAGGGACTACAACTCCCAGCATTCCCTGGTTGGGAAACACTAGCATACACACACACACACACACACACACACATAACAGGGACTACAACTCCCAGCCTACACACACATAACAGGGATTACAACTCCCAGCATACACACACACATAACAGGGACTACAACTCCTCCCCCCCTCTCACATAGAAAGTCCCAGTCAGAGATTTATTCCCCAGTCCCTGCAGTGTATATATCCCCAGCCCGTGCACTTTGTCATCCTGTTCAGTAAACACAGACAGAGCTCAGACATGGGAGATGAGGAGAAATGCTCTGGCTTCTTTCTCCCCGTGCAGACCTGCGTCCTCCCGAGCTCAGCCCAGCCCGAGCTCAGGGAGGCAGGGAGGGGAGATGAGGGAGGGGGCATGTACTCTCTCCCCGTGCAGACCTGTGTCCTCCCAAGCTCAGGGAGGGGAGATGAGGGAGGGGCGTGTACCTCCTCTCTCCCCTTGCTCTACTCTCCCCCAAGCTCTAGCTTCAGAAATTTTCAGAGGGCTGGGGGAGGAGCGGACGCAAGTCTGCATGGAGGCTCAAATTTTCACCTCACACTGGCACACGGAGAAGGTGCCGCTCCGCGCATGTGCAGGGATTGAATATTTTCACACGTGAATGGCAGTCACATGATCGGAACTTGATTGTGTATGATAGCGTAACCGACACACCTGTAATATGAGCCAGCTGACTGTACGAAAGCAGGTGAGTCTGGCAGCAATAAACCAATAAAGATTGGTGGTGATGTCTGATGTATGTAAAAAGAGGGACACAGATTGGTTCCATCTGTATACTGGCAGTATCAATAGTTTGGTATGGACACTTAGCGAATCAATCAGCATTTGATTGGCTGACATTGGAACAACAGTCATTGGCTACTAAGTGGATGACATCATCAGAGATGCGCACACACACGAAACATGTCGGGGTGTGACAGTTCTAAGTTTTAATTGCTCTCCCAATGCATCTCCTTAGGATTTTCATATGATGCACCTACTTGTACTAAATAATTGGCGTACATAAGCCTAATAAGTCCAGACCTGCCGTGCGAAGCAGAGTACTGGGGATTGTGTCAAAACAAATGTATAGGTACATCAAAATAGAGCAAATCAGACAGTCCCATTATGAGTGTGAAAAGCAGCAAAATGGCAGAGATAAAAGTGGATCTTCATCGGGCGCAGTTACAGTTGAAGGAAGGTGACGATATTCGGGAATACACTTGATAAGATTTATTTAAAGCACAATAACAACGCGTTTCTTGCCCGTAAAGGGCACTTCATCAGCCAATGTGCATCAGGCAATGTGTCGTCACTCTTAGGAGTGACTTATAAGAATCATAGAATTTATCGTCTGACAATACAATAAGTCATTGAAGTTATCTCATACCACTGTTGGTTGTACATAACATTATATGGAGGTGCCTGAGCACCCCTTAGGCTCATAGATTTAGATCTAGTGGTATCAATATCACCTCATCAATTCAAGATACGTACTGTCAGACATACTGAATAATGGCCATATGGGACTGATCTGGGAGTTGTCACAAATCCACATTATTGTGATGCTATTGGGTCAGTGGCTTTAATTGTGTGTGTTTTTCTCACCTTTTTACAATTAGGAAATTGTATGAGTGTAGTGGCATTTTGTTGGTAGGTTATATGTCAGAACCGCCACCCCTGTGCAAATCACCAATTCAGGCCTCAAATGCTCATGGAGCGCACTCACTCCTGAGCCCTGTTGTGTGCCCACAGAGCACTTTACGTCCACATATGGGGTATTTTCATACCCAGGAAAAATTGTGTTACATATTTTGGGGGTCTTTTTTTTTCCTTTTACCTCTTGTGAAAATGAAAAGTATGGGGGCAACACCAGCATGTTAGTATAACATTTTTTATTTTTTACACTAGCATGCTGGTGTAGACCCCAACTTTACCTTTTCATAAGGAGAAAAAGCCCCCGAGTATGGAAATACCCCATATGTGGCCCTAAACTGTTGCCTTGAGATATGACAGGGCTCCTAAGTGATAGAGTGCTTTGTGCATTTGAGGCCTAAATTAGGGATTTGCATAGGGGCAGACTCTCATGGCGCATGCCTCCGCCACCATAAATACCCTATGGTAGTGTTCCCCAAACAGGGTACCTCCAGGTATTGCAAAACTCCCAGCATGCCTGGACACTCAGTGGCTGTCCGGCAATACTGGGAGTTGTTATTTTGCCACAATGCCGTATGAGATGTTTTTAATTTTGTGTAAAGGTGTGTATATGTAGTGTTTTACTTTTTATTTTTTGTCAGTATAGTGTAGTGTAGTGTTTTTAGGGTACATTCACATGGGCGGGCTTGAGCTGCAGGGGGAAATTTGCCCTTGCTCAATCTTGAAGCGGGAAATTCGCTGTAACCCCCCGCCCATGTGAATTCACATGAGGGGGGGGGACGGGGGGGACTTCCAGCTGTTGCAAAACTACAGCTCCCAGCATGCACTGACAAACCGTGCATGCTGGGAGTTGTAGTTATGCAACAGCCGAAGGCACACTGGTTGGGAAGCACTGAGTAAGGTAACAGACTAACACAGTGTTTCTGCACAAGTGTACCTCTAGCTGTTGCAAAACAACAGCTCCCAGCATGCACAGTCTGTCAGTGTTGTTTTGCAACCAATGTGCCTTCAGCTGTTGTAAAACTAAAACTCTCAGCATGCACTGACAGCCGAAGGGCATGCTGGGAATTGTAGTTATGCAACAACTGGAGAAACAACTACAACTTCCAGAATGACCTTTGCCTGTCTGTGCATGCTGGGAGTTGTAGCTATACTTTTTCATAGAAACATGTGCCATAACTACAACTCCCAGAATGCATAGACTGCCAAAGGGTATGCTGGGAGTTGTAGTTGCACCTCCAGCTGTTGCAAAACTACAACTACCAGCATGCCCTTTGGCTCAGCTGGAGATACACAGCATTCACCTCCTGCTGTTGTATAATAGCACTCCAAGGACCCCCCAGGCGTTGGCACGTGATGTCTGCTGAACGATTTCAGCAGGCATCCCGTTATGTTCACCGCCCGGTGATGTTTACTGGTGGTGAATGAAAACGTCCGGGCCGTACAGTTACGCCCTTGGTCCTTAACTCCTTGGGGACGCTCCCTGTCTATAACGTCATAGCGGGTCGGGCCAGGCCCGCGTCTAAAGTGAAAGTAAAGCAGTGCCGATTAGCTCAGGGTGCTGTTCGGGATCGCTGCGGTGAAATCTCAGCATCCCGAACAGCTGTAAAGACAGCAGGAGTGTCCCTACCTTCCTCCATGCTGTCCGATCGCCGAAAGACTGCTCAGTGCCTGAGATCCAGGCATGAGCAGTCAAGCGGGAGAATCATTGATCAATGGTTTCCCAATTTAAAAAAACTGTGTAAATAAAAATAACAATTAACATATGTGGTATTGCTGTTTGCGGGAATGTCTGAATTATAAAAATATATTGTTAATTAAACTGCACGGTCAATGGCGTAAGCACAAAAAAATTCCAAGGTCCAAAATAGCGTATTTTGGTCACTTTTCAAATAATAATTTTTAAAGGGATCAAAAAGTCTGATCAATACATAAATGGTACGGCTAAAAACCTCAGATCACAGCACAAAAAATGAGCCCTCATACCGCCCCAGTAAAAAATAAAAAAGTCATAGGGGTCAGAAGATGACAAGTTTAAACACATAAATTTTCCTGCATGTAGTTGTGATTTTTTTTTCCCAGAAATACGACAAAATCAAACCTATAAAAGTAGGGTATCATTTTAATTGGTATGTACTACAGAATAAAGATAAGGTGTCATTTTTATAAAAAAAATTTACTGTGTAGAAACGGAAGCCCCCAAAATGTACAAAATTGCATTTTTTCTTCAATTTTGTCGCACAATGATTTTTTTTTTCTGTCTTGCTGTAGATTTTTGGGGTAAAATGACTGATGTCATTACACAGTGGTGGCGCAAAAAAAATACAACATCCATATGGATTTTTAGCTGCAAAATTCAAAGGGTTATGATTTTTAAAAGGTGAGGAGGAAAAAATGAAAGTGCAAAAACTAGAAAACCCTCCGTCCCCAAGGGTTAAGTCCCAGGACGCGAGGGCGTACCTGTATGACCTGTGTCCTGGTGGGGTTAATAGCACAGACTGCCAAAGGGCATGCTGGGAGTTGTAGTTGTGCCTCCAGCTGTTGCTAACTACAACTCCCAGCATGCCCTTTGGCCGTGCATGCTGGAGGTACACAGCACTCACCTCCTGCTGTTGCATAATAAAACTCCCAGGACCAAAGCCAAGCGTTGGCACAGAATGCCTGCTGAACGATTTCCGCAGGTGTTCTGTTCCCTGCCCGGTTACTGTCGGTAAACAGAAAAGTCCAGGGTGTACAGGCAGGGGCGTAGCTAGAAACCACGGGGCCCCGATGCGAAAAATTGCCCTGGGCCCCCCTACCACCTGACGACCCTCTTCCCCAATCCCGGACGACCCCTTACTCGGCTGCACAAAGATATCAATGACTACAGCACTGATGGGACACATATAGTTATGTATTCTCCTGGACTGTGTCCCATCAGTGTTGTAGTCACTGATATCTTTGGCCCTGCCTGTTAGTCACTTATATAGTTGTGTATTCTCCTGACTAAGTGACTAACAGGCAGGGCCAGGCAGACAAAACAGGCATTGAAGAATAATACGCCCATTTTTCTGGTGGGGGTCCAACTGCTGGGACCCCCCACCAATCACCAATCAGCTGTTGTAAAGCTATAACTCCCATCATGTCTAGAGAGCCTCAGGCATTATAGGAGTTGTAGTTTTTCAACAGCTGGAGAGCCACAGATTAGGGTACAGCATCATCCCTGCAGAACTTACGACTGACTCCAGCTCTGATGGGACAGTCAGGAGAAAACACAATGATATCACTGACCTGAGTGACGTCTTCTCTGTTGTCCTTTTCTTTCCTTCTCCACCTGGTCCAGACGTCAGGACGTCTTCCAGCTCCATCTTCTCTGCAGAGTCTGACACCCGGACATCATAGGTTCTCACTTTGTCAGTAGATCCTCATCCTCTGTATGAAGACAATCATCATTATTATTCTGCTAAATACTGTACCCCCTGAATATAATCCTGCCACACACTGTATCCCCTGAATATAATACTGCCACACACTGTATCCCTTGAATATAATATTGCCATGCACTGTATCCCCTGAATATAATACTGCCACCTACTGTACACCCTGAATATAATACTGCCACACACTGTATCCCCTGAATATAAAATTACCATCCACTGTACCCCCTGAATATAATACTGCCATCTACTGTACACCCTGAATATAATACTGCCACCCCACTGTATCCCCTGAATATAATACTGCCATCCACTGTACCCCTCTGTATATAATTACTGCCATCTACTGTACCCCTGAATATAATACTGCCATCTACTGTACCCCTGAATATAATACTGCCTCTTCTGTACCCCCCTGAATATAATATTGCCACCCCACTGTATCCCCTGAATATAAAATGACCATCCACTGTACCCCCTTGAATATAATACTGCCACCCACTGCACCCCCAGAATATAATACTGCCGCCTACTGTACCCCAAATATAATACTGCCCCCTACCGTCCCCCTCTGAATATAAATCTGCCACACACTGCGCCCCTGAATATAATCCTGCCACACACTGTGCCCCTGAATATAATACTGCCACACACTGTGCACCTGAATATAATACTGCCACACACTGTACCCCCGAATATAATACTGCCACACACTGTACCCCTGAATATAATCCTGTCACACACTGTACCCCTGAATATAATACTGCCACACATTGTGCCCCTGAATATAATACTGCCACACACTGTGCCCATGAATATAATACTGCCACACACTGTGCCCCTGAGTATAATACTGCCACACACTGTGCCCCTGAATATAAACCCTCAAAAATAACCATGCTATGCACTGTACCCTCCCACACATCATACATACATATATCTTGCTTACACACACACATCATTCATACACACACATCATTCATACACACATCATACATACAGTACATAAACGCATCATTCATACACATGCCACCTCCCGAACCCCCCAACACATGCATAATACATACATACACACACATCTTACATACACATACATCATACATACACCCGCTGCCTGCAGATCCCTCTGCATAATTAATCTCCACACATCATACATACATCCTTCTAGCTTACACACATCTCCACACATCATACATATACATTTTGCTTACACACATCTATCATTTATACACACACATCATTCATACATCATACATACAGTACATACACATACATAATTTATACACATGCTGCCTCTGGACCGCCCATACATACATAATGACATACATACGCCTCCAGATCCCCCCCAAAATAATACATGTCCACACATCATACATATACATCTTTCTTACACACATCTATCATTTATACACACACATCATACATACAGTACACATACATCATTCATACACACGCCGCCTCTGGACCCCCCACACATGCATAATACATACACATCATACATATACATACACCCGCCGCCTCCAGATCCCCCAACAAAATACATGTCCACACATCATACATATATCCTTCTAGCTTACACACAACATTTATCATTCATACAACATAAATACAGTATATACACACACGTCATTCATACACACGCTGCCTCCAGACCCCCAAATCCCCCTCCTCTGTACCCCAAATCTCATATCCTCCCCCCCCCTCCTCTAGACCCCATATTTCATATCTCACCCCCCCCCCCTCCTCTGGACCCCCATATCTCATATCACCCCCCCCCCCCCCCTCCTCTGGACCCCATATCTCATATCACCCCCCCCCCTCCTCTGGACCACATATCTCATATCACCCCCCCTCCTCCTCTGGACCCCATATCATCCCTCCCCCCCTCCTCTGGACCCCATATCTCATATCAAACACCCCCCCCTCCTCTGGACCCCATATCTCCTATCACCCCCCCCCTCCTCTGGACCCCATATCTCATATCACCCCCCCCCTCCTCTGGACCACATATCTCATATCACCCCCCCCTCCTCTGGACCCCATATCTCATATCACCCCCCTCCTCCTCTGGACCCCATATCATCCCTCCCCCCCTCCTCTGGACCCCATATATCATATCAAACAACCCCCCCCCCCTCCTCTGACCAGATATCTCATATCATCCCTCCCCCCCCTCCTCTGGACCCCATATTTCATATCATCCCCCCCCTCATCTGGACCCCATATCTCATATCACCCCTCCCCCCTCCTCTGGACCCCATATTTCATATCATCCCTCCCCCCCCCCCTCCTCATCGGACCCCATATCTCATATCACTCCCCCAGCAGTTAGGTAGTCTCCTTAGATTTTTATTAGTACGCCCCCCCCTCCTCCCTCCCCTCCAGTAGACCATTGTTTCCCAACCAGGGTGCCTCCAGCTGTTGCAAAACTACAACTCCCAGCATGCCGGACAGCCGTTGCCTGTCCGGGCATGCTGGGAGTTGTAGTTTTGCAACAGCTGGAGGCACCCTGGTTGGGAAACACTGCAGTAGACAGTCCCCCTTCACTTACCAGGTGGCTGCATCCAGCAGTGCACCACATTTCATCGACGATGCTGCCGCTGTAGGAGTCCGAGGCAAAAGACACCGCGCAGCTCCACCAGATGACGAGCGGTGCGCAGCCATACAGAAACGGCGGCCGCGTAATGATGTAGAGCTTAGTGAAGCCCCCTTGCTGTGATTTTGGTAACGTCATTACGCAGCCACCATATCTGTACGGCCGCGCACCGCTCGTAAGTTGGGGGGAGGAGCCTCTGCACAGCAGTGAAAGGTATTTCATCTGGGGACGCCAGGTCGGCACAATGAATAAAAGCCGGAGGCAGAGCGGCTTGCAGCGGTGGGCCCGGGCGACTTGCTGGCAGCGGCGGGCCCAGGGACCTGTTGCTGTAGCATAGCATAGCATAGTATAGTGAAGTGGCAGGGGGGCGCCGGGCCCCCCCGGGCTACGGGCCCGAGTCGCGATTGCGACCCTTGCGACCACTATAGCTACGGCACTGTGTACAGGTATGCCCTCGGTCCTTAAGTCCCAGGACACTAGGGCGTACCTGTACCGCCCTGTGTCCTGGTGGGGTTAATAGCACAGATGAAAATTTTCTGAGTCAAGATGCCGAGTTGGAGAAGATAATGGAGGCTAGGGGTATCCTAGAATTTCTTTTTAAAGGCTCTAGATAGAGCCTTCCATCGAGATAGGAGGAATCTCTTTTTTGAAAATAGGGAAAAAAAACTCATAACCAAAAGGAAAGTACCTGTTTTTCAATGTCCTTTACATTCAGCCCACTACCTAAAGTAATAATATAGGCAGTCCAGAAAAAATGATTTCTTATAAAAATGATCCAATTTTGGGACAACTTGTAGACAATAATTCTCTGTTTGCCTTTCAACGGTGCAAAAATCTTAGAGATGTGTAACTAGAAGTACTTTTGTTTCCCCAAAAAACATATATTGGCTTACTAACGTTAGCCCTATAAATGCGGTTCTTGCTTGTGGTGCAACTATTTTTTACCTGGTAAATATTTTTCGATTGGTGGTATGTTAATAGTCAGATTACATGTAGAACACAATGGCCCTGATTTACTATTGTAAACCCGACATGTTTTGTAGCGTAGTGCACCAGATTCTGGTGCATTGTGCCAGAAATTCTGTCTGTGCCAGAATTTGCACCAGAATTAAAAAAAACTTGACAAACACCCAAAAAAAGGGGGCGTGGTTGTTGGAAAAAGGGGGCATGGCCACCAAAAAGGGGGCATGTCCCCGACATTTTCACAAACACCCAACATATCTACTAAGGTTTCCACAGAAAATGTAGTGGATTTGTGCTGAGGAAAACCCCACAGATCAGAGCTTGTGTAAAAAAAAAAAAGCAAAATGTAGGGAAATCTTAGTAAATACCATGGAAATAAAAATTGTAGGGAATAAAAACCCACGAAGAAAACTACACTCCACTCTTAGTAAATCAGGGCCAATGGGTAGTATATGTTACAGTTTGCACATGTAGCCATTTTTATATTGGTAGTACTAAAAGATCAGTGTAAATTTTAGAGAACACATATATTCCATTAGGACACTGAAAGGATCACCAATTTTCATACAACATGTAAAGGATAGTTATGACAGTATTCACTGTAATCTAGTCTTTCATGGTATTGAAAGAGTTAACTGAATTGAAGGAGTGGATTGGCGGAGAGCCGTGCACCGTGCTGAAGCAGTATGATAATTAAAACAAATGCCCAGGGGAGCCTGGGCTTCAATGAAAGACTTGACTACAGTATTTTTACATAGAGTTTAGAGTTCTGTTTGTTTTTAACCTACACTTACTTGTGTCTGTATAAGTATACTCCCCTTCTGACCTACGTCACTCAGGTACTAGTTTCAAGGAGTGCCATAGTGTCAGAAGGTAGGAAGAAGCATGTAAAGCGCACGCGCAACAGCTGTCACCTATTTGCTTGTTTGAGCCATGTCCGTGTTATGCACAATGCATTGAATAAACCAGCTTTTTCTACGCTAATCTGGTGAGTGCGATCCTACTTTTCTAATGTTATACCTTTGAGTTCTTAATTCATACGTTCTGGCGTGACTTTTCCAACATTGTAGATCCATCTTGACTTTGTCTGTAGGAGTCTATTGGTCACAGTCATAGATTACATTATGTACATATATATAACTTTTGTTTTGTTATGTTGCAGCTCTCTTGTTCTATACTGTTTGTGAACCAGCAGAAGAATGTGTACTGCAGGCAGTGAGGCTAGTGTGGGGTGGGGTGCTGTTGTAGTTGAATTGTCATATACCATTCATCGTCTGGATTAGTTAGAGCTCTTTGTATAGCAGGAACATTGAATGAGTGAGACAGGTGGGGGCGGGGTTCTGTGAAAAGTAAACTTCAGAAGGATAAGGATCCACAGCATACTGTGCCCTTCCTGTTTGACATGATAATGGAGCCACACATCTGAAGGTATACTAATGGTATACTAGGATACTATATATAAAGACACTGTTACAATCTTACATCCCTGAGGAAGTTGCCTAACAGCGACAGAATGTGTGGGGCTCTGTGAGGTGAGGTGGGGGTGGCGTCACATGTTGTGACCTGTTTATACCTGTATCTGTCTAATACCTGTCCAGTATCCTGAACTGGTTTGCATGTCTTACTTTTACATTCATTGCTATAATCTGTAGGATAGCCAGTTCAGGATAGCCAAGAATAGGGTAACATTACTTTGCCTTGATGTTATACTGTGAAAATTGACTCTGTACACTAGGTAATTGTTTTTTTTTCCTGCCACATATAAGGTTTACACATGAGGTTGGGGGTTTGGACTGACTGAGCAGTATTATATGCCCACCATCTATGTACATGTGCCCACTTGAGGGTGGTTATATCCTTCCTTCATGGTTTTTGTGGGAGGTTGCTCTGGTTAGAGTAATTTTAATTGTACTGTGTGGATTATTTGTTAATAAAGATTAATATTTTATACAGATTATTTTTGTTGAAAGGTCTTTAGTATATCTGCTTTTTTTTTCTCCCTTTGTTTTGTCCATCACTAGTTCTGGCAAAGATAAAATGGTGCAGCATATTGTGCTATTTTATCAAGTAAAATGCTGGACACCTTGCTGGAAACCTGCAGAGTCTGCGTAGAGCTGGGGTCACCATTAACACCTTGGGGATGCAGGGCGTACACCCCCGTTTCCGAGTCTTTAAGGACTCAGGGCATACCTGTACGCCCTGAGTCCCATTACTGGGGTTTAAAGCGTTCTCATGAGCAGAGAATGCTTCAAACATCGTGGGTTCCGACTGTGGGGTGTGGGGGAGATACCGAAATTGCCCTACGCATGTGTAGACAAAAATCCTTGCACTGGTCCTGCGTCAGACTCGCTGCATCTTCAAGAGAGCAGAGTGGCTGCTGGAGCTGGTATAGTGCTACACGGAGGCAAGCCTAGTTTGTCCTTGCCACGCTACCAGGCTTTTCACTGGAGAGGGGCATAGGGGACAAAAAATAGGAAGGAGTCACCTCATCACTCCTGCAGTGACGTGACCTGGCTGCCTGATTCATCACCGTGCTCTGCTCCATGCATGCAGCCTCTAGTGCCTCCTCTTTTCTGCAGTGGCCAGTAAAAATTAAAGGGGCAGCTATAAGGCTCTAAAGTTAAAAATGTAAATATCAAACGTGTCTTTACTGGCTGGCGTATCCTGTGCCCTATCCCCCAGTGATATCACATAACTAGTACATGCTGTACTGTGACATCAATGTGTACATTATCCCAGTAGTGTGACATCACTGTGTGTATTAAATCTGTACTGAGAAATCACTGTGCATATCAATACTATAATATGTCACTGTGTGTATTATTCCTGTACTGTGACATCACTGTGTATATTCGCCACTTACTGTGGCATCACTTGCATATTAACCCTGTACTTTGATGTTACTGTGCATGATAGCCCTGATCTGTAAGTCAGTGACATCACAGAACACGGTTAAAGGGGTATTTCGGCCATAGACATCTTATCCCCCAATGCAAAGACATCTCTGTGCAGCACCCGCAATCTATGCTAGGCATAGTCTATGGGAGGGGGCGTGACTGCCAGGGTGGCCAAAGATCATTGTTACTGGCCTTCCCCAACCTTAATAATGCCAGCCTGTTACCGCCTAGGCACATTTTTGACACTCCAGGCCTGTTGGTACCAGCTCCTCCCAGCACTCCTGTGGCAGTGGGTACCGGAGTAATAATAGGGGGTTATACCTAGCTGTTTTTGGGGCTAATGCTAAACCCCGACTTAGTAATGGACACCATCTATTAGACATCTTGCACTACTAAGCCTGTTAAGTAAATTTAAAAAAAAAACACAACACGTTAACCATTTTAACAATAATAAAACAAAAAAATGCTTGTCATCGACGTAGTCCACCAAATGCAAAGTAATCCACAAGATAAACAGATCTGAAACAATAAGAAAAAAAAACATGAAAAATAGATAAGTACACTTATGTTGCTTTCCTGGAGAGGATGCCCATAAAGCAGGGTTTCCAAACAGGGGGCCTCCAGCTGTTGCTAAACTACAATCCCAATCATTCCCAGACAGCCTTTCCCTGTCTGGGAATGATGGGAGTTGTAATTTAGCAACAGTGAGCCTCAAGTTTAACAGTTAGAGGCACCTTGTTCCAAAACTATAACTCCCATCATGGAGGCACCCTGTTGCTAAAATGAAAGTTGGGGAAGTGGGCGGCATTGTGCTCCGATGGCCGGCTTCCCAGCTGGAAATAGAAGTTCACGACATGGTAACTTCTAATTCTTCACCGGAAACTTTGATTGGCCGGTCAGCCCCAGCCAATCATGGGACCCGGCAGGGAACATGAAATAACAGTAGGGAATAGAATAAATAAGCGATGCCATGATATGATAAAAGGATCCCCTAGCTGGTATCACTCTGCAGCCACCTGGGACTCCTGCAGCTGGTCTGGGGGATGTGCAGAAGCCATCCCTCAGTGCTGCAGGACATGATGTGAATGTATCACAGTGCAGGGGGATGGCAGGGACGACTCCTCCACATCTCCCGCCCTGGCTGCGGGAGTCCTGGGCGGCTGCAGAGTGATGCCAGCCCTGGCTCCTTTTAAAGGACAACTTCAGCGAAATACACTTATCCCCTATCCGCAGGCTGGGGCCCCAGCTATCTCCCGGACCTGGCCCCGGCATTACCGAGCTGTGTGCTGGCTAATGCGAGTAGCATCGAGCTCACTAAGCTCAGCAGATACAACAGAATAACCCCGAAGGGTTAAAAGAAACCTCTATATTGCATGTGTCACACACTTAGTAAAACAATCTAGTATAAAGTGAAGAACAAAAAGTATTTAAAAACACAGCTCCACTGTAGTCATAGATATCTGTGATTGCCCCTCAAGGTCATGGATGGGACTACACAATTTGATCTCAAGGCTCGGATTTATATGTACAATCCTGAGCCTGGAGGTTCTGATGTTACGTGGAGATGTACCCTAATGGGGATAACTCTAATCTCTCTTATTGGGCCACTTATATATGTGGCGCTTAGCCGATGCTTGACACCCAGGGGGTGTTTTTAGTGTCCCAATACTAAGCTCCTACCCCCTGCTGTGCATCGCAGGCGTGGGCTAATAAGACCTAGACTTAATTTATTCACTATAGTTCTACATTAGAATACAGAGGAGTTGCTAGTTAAAATACTACTCTCTCACACCCCGACATGTTTCACCACTTATATGGCTTTATCAAGGAGACAACTGACTAAGCTCAGCAGACACGCCCTCCTCCATACAGATCTATGGGATAGGCAGGGAGGCACGAACACTGCAGATACATAAAGGAGGTGTATCGGCATGCGAATAGGAGATCATTTTAATTTACTGCTGATACATATTACGGCACTTCTCATTTCTTCTATCCTCAACTGTAATTTCATATTCCCCGCTGGGTCCTGTGATTGGGGCCAAAGCCCGTTTTGTAAGCCACATCCGGGAATTTGTAAGCAAAAAAGAGCTCTAAATCACTTGATAAATCTCACCCCTAGGGTTTAACGATCAGCTACAGTAGTAGCAATAACTTGGCACTTGTTGAATGGCTACATAGTCTTTTGCTACTTAAATCCAAAGACGTAACAACCAGTCCTTGCTACTATTCATTTTACATCAGTGCATAGCACTGATGAAATGAATTGATTTATTGCATGCATTGAGCTTTCTCTATGCATATTGTATAATATTTAAAGGGGTACTCCGCCCCTAGACATCTTATCCCCTATCCAAAGGATAGGGGATAAGATGTCAGATCGCTGCGGTCCCGCTGCTGGGGAGCCCTGGGATCACCGCTGCGGCACCGCGCTCTAATTACAGCACAGAGCGAGTTCGCTCTGCACGTAATGACGGGCAGTACAGGGGCCGGAGCATCGTTACGTCATGGCTCCGCACCTCGTGACGTCACGGCCCGCCCCTTTCAATACAAGTCTATGGGAGGGGGCGTGGTGGTCATCATGCCCCCTCCCATAGACTTGCATTAAGGGGACGGGCTGTGATGTCACGAGTTAAAAGATCGATCCCCACCGACCCAAATTTTAGAAAATCTATAAAAATATATTAACCACAACTCAAGGATCTCCCCATACCAGATGGTACACAACAATAATTGGAGACAATGGGGGAGATTTTTCAAAACCTGTGCAAAGAAAAAGTTGTTCAGTTGCCCATAGCAACCAATCAGATTGTTTTTTGTTTGTTTTTTCATTTTGCAGAGGCCTTGTTTAAAAATGAAAGAAGCGAGCTGATTGGTTGCTATGGGCAACTAGGCAACTTTTCCTCTGGACAGGTTTTGATAAATCTCCCCCAATGTGTTTGAAAAAGCCATAGAATTTATTAAACAATTAGACCATTAATATTAGATAAAACATAAAAAAGCAAATGTAATTAAAAGAATTTTGCACTGATCTTATAAACATTTAACCATTGGGCCCTAATGGTAAATGAATTACTGCCTATAGTTATAAAAACGCTCATATGATAGTGATGTTATCTCTTGGTTCAGAATTCCGATAGTCCGGCAACTGACATGTATATGATGCACAATGGATTTAAACAGTCTCTATGTCATCATAGAGACAGTTTAAATCCATTGTGCAGAGGAAGTTCTTTTCTGTCACAACCACAGTGCTCTCTGCTGACACCTCTATTCATGTCAGGAACTTTCCAGAGTAGGGGATTTGTTCCTGCTCTGGACAGTTCCTGACATGGACAGAAGTGTCAGCAAACAGCACATCCTGTGGTTTCAGTGTGAACAGCGTGCGGGTGTGTCCCTTTTGTGTGCTCCACAGACATCCAGCAGACCAGACCAGAGCAGGTTTTTCCATCAGCCTTTCCCAGGAGTGTGGCAGGCTCCTGCGAAGAGCCTCCCTGCATAGAGCCCCGGGCCTCCACTTCCCGTTCTTCCAGGCTGGCGGGGAGTGGAGAGAAAACTACAACAGCCATTGTTCTGGAGGGAGGAAATCTAGCAGAGTCTGCAGCAATGCAGGCTCTGCTTCCCAGGCAACGGTGAGCCAGAGATCCAGCAATGGAAGAAAGGCAGGGAGAAAGAGTGTGGAGATGTGGGCTGAAAGAGGGCCCAAAGAGTGCAGCTCCACTTACTGCTCCCGCATGGCCGCACAGTTTGTGGAATATGACAGCTGCAATAAGGAGCTCAGGCAGGCAAGAAAAGATCTGCGTGGGGCCCAGAGTCTGGCAAACTCTGGGTCAAAGAGGAATAAGCCTGAGCAGAAAAAGAAAATTATATCCCTGAAAGCTTACATTGTGAAGCCGGAGGAGAGGAGGGCAGAGATCCTGGAGGGGAATGGTCTCTTCCGAGAAAAGCTACTGAATGAAGACAGTTTTGCCGCCATGAAATCCCCAGGTAAGGTGGAGGTGGATGATGGGGAGAGTAGTGGCGGTGAAGAAAGTGAGGAATGTGGTGATGGTGTAAAGGAGGAGGAGGAGGAGAAGAAGAAGGTGGAGGAAAGTGTTCAGGTGGTGGAGGAAGATGCAGTGCCTGTTTCTACTCCCTGTGTCACCAAGACCACCCATAAAGTTATATTGAGCCAGCTCAGGTGGCACTCCCATTAAGTGAGAGCGAGGAGGATGATGAGGAGAGTGAGACTGGGGGATTATTGAGAGCAATTGTGATGCAGGAGTCCCCGGCCCACCTCCAGAATTTCACCTTCGGTGATGACTTGTGTGAGGATGTGGCAGTAAAGCAGAGATCAAAGAAGCAGAGGACCCAAGAAACAGTACAGTATGTGTTTTGTCCTTTCCGGCAGTCTGGGCCAGCTGCAAAGCTGGTCCAGGCTGCTGGGCCCCCCAGACTGCCAGACCCTGTTTCTATAGTGGGACAGGGTCAGCATGGGGGGTACAGCATGGCGTCAGAAAAGGCTGCGGGCGCAATAGATGTGAAGCCCATCCATCCTGCCGGTAGGGAGGGGAAGGATGGGCTCATGGTGGGCAGCTCTACAGGACTGCCAGAGGGGAGTTTTTCCACAGTGTGCTCGGGGGGCGGTTCCCTGAGTACTATGGGCATTACCAGCGCTGAAAAGCACTCCCCTGTGGGGGGGAGTGTCCGGGCGCCGGTGGCAGAAAGCATTGCATCCGTGTGCTCGGGGGGTGGGGGTCCTACGAGTACTGTATGTTCTGCGGGCACTGTGGGGCACTCCTCTGTGAGGGGGGGGGGGGTGTCCAGGTGCCAAGATCAGCCGCAGAGCCTGTGCGGTCGGGCAATGCTAACGCTGGCATTGTGGGAGGTGCTGGGGTGCACTCAGAGTGGCAGCCCCAGACTCGGGAAGTTACATCGCCCATAGAGGGAAAGTCATCAACATCGACCCCCGCAGCAGTTAAGACGACTCAGAGGATCATACTAAAACCGGCAGTACTACAAGTCCCAGCCAGCCCAGAATGTGTTAGGCAGGATACTAAGGGTGCAAGATGTGTGAATGATGGGTGTAGTGTTGTGGATGAGAGGAGTGTATGTGGGAGAGTCAGTGGAGTGAATGTAGGTGGGAATGGTAGTGGTATGAATGGGAAGTCTGGTATGGATGGAGAAAAAGATGATGGGAGTAGTGGTGTGAATGGTGGTTCTGGTCCGGCTGTCCCCCCAGTAGTGACTGCTCATAGGAGCTATGCTAATGTTGCTGACGGTGGTTCAGGGGGGTCCCCGTCTCCATCCAGCTCTGAAGGCCACTTGCAACGGTGCCTCCTGGAGGCTCTACGCAGGGGCGACAGGTCGATCCCGGCAGAGGGAAGGGGTGAGGTCGACCTGTCTTTCTGGATAGACATGCACGGTTTGGGGGCTTTCCAAGAGTGGAATGGGGAGGTGGTCTGGTCCCTCCCGACAACTGGGCAGGACAATAACCGTAGGAATGTGGTCTGTCTGATTTGGAGGGGCGAGGATGCGTGCCCCCCTCGCGCAAAAACGGTTTAGCTCCTCCTTCAGATGGAATTCAGAGTTAATGACAACTTTGCCCTGATTCACCCCTACGGTTTGTCCGAGTTTGATGTCAGTTTCGTTCAGCCAGAGGGTCTCATACTCTTCTGGTCAAACTACGAAGTGGCAAAGAACAAGCTCGGCTGGCGGGATTTCACCGTAAAGGCGATTTCCAGTCAGAACTCCATCAAGAAAGTGACCGTTTTGACCCGTAACGAGTCACTTTCTTGTTATGACATCATGACCTGGCTCGGATGGTATGGGGATGTGACTGACATGCCCAAGAAAAACTTGGATGAGCACGGGATCTGGTCCAGGGCCTGGACGTTTTCCGTCAAACTCAAGCGTTCAGGGAGTATGGTTGCCCACATTCCGTCAGCTGCCTTCCTTGGACGTGATAGGATCCAGATTTTCTACCAGGGGCAGCCTAAGGTCTGTCACAGGTGTGGTAGCCCCACCCACTTTAGCGCAGCCTGTACTGTGCCGGTCTGTGCTTTGTGTGATGGGGTGGGTCATCTGGCCACATCCTGTAGACAGATCTGGTGCCACCTGTGTGGTGTCCTCGGAAACCCTTTCAGCTGTTGTCCTAGTGCCTTCGCCCGTGCAGTGGCCGCTCCGGCTGGGGAGAGCTGTGAAGTTGCCTCGGCTGGGGAGGGTATGGGCAGGGATGGGGGCGCAATAGGGCTAGTGAGGGGGAAAAAAGGGCCCTGCCAAACTAAGGCGGGAGGAAAATCAGTAGGGAGCTGGAGAGTCCCCAGGTGACGGGGGTAGCTCCGGCTCCTGCTTCTGAAGCTTGCCCTGTAACCACTGAAGCCCTGGAGGAGAATGTGCTGGATGAGGAGATCAGGAGGCTTCACAGAGAGGAAGGCAATATGGCCGACCCTTCCGATTCCTCCCACTATGATAATGTGGTTGAGGAGAGTGGGGTGAGGCCCAAAAAGAAAGATAAGGGCAAAAGGAAAGGGAGAAAGAAGAGGTCAGAGCCCTCTGTTCCTTGTACTACGGGCCAGGTCCAAACGGAAGCCTGACTGCCCCCCCTCTGATTGACCTGTCAAACCGGTACCTCATCCCCGATACCATCTCCTCCCCCTCCTTTTGGAGGGGGAAGGTGAGGGCAATGTTCCTAGGGAGACTTTGGGGGTAATTGGCCCCTGTCCTGTTGAGGCACCCTCCTCAGAGGGCAAGGCTATACCAGGGCTGGATGGAGACAGGGATAACATGGATCTATCTGAGTCGGGAAAAAAAGATCCAAGAGTGGTCCTGCCCTCTCATCATCTTCAGGGGATGAGGGGGCAAAAAAGAAGGGAAAACAAAAGTAAAGGGTGTGGCTGTCTAATAATTTTATCACCCTAAATGGCGGCACTCACCCCATTGACGCTGACGTCTATTAATTGTGCCAGCATAAAGTCTGATACGGCTAGATTTGCAGCCTTTGATTTTCTCGGCCGCGTTGAAGCCGGTATTTTCTTTTTACAGCTCACCTAAAGGACGCCCACATCTGGAGCCCCTCGGGCCATGCAGGTTTCACCCATCAAGGTATTCGCAGGTCTAGGATAGATAAGTTTTATTTAAAGGAGGAAGCCGTCTCTTCCGCAGTGGTTGATGTGGAGTTCTCCGATCACTGTATGATTTTGTTTTCCCTGAATGTTTCAGAGACCCCCCGGATGGGAAAAGGTTATTGGAAGCTGAATTTGTCCCTCCTGGAGGAAGCGGAGATAAGACAGTCCTTTGAGGATTTTCTTCAGAGTCAGGTACCTTTACTGGATCTTTGTAGTAATAAGCTGGAGTGGTGGGAGATATTCAAGAAGCGGGTTGCGGGGTTCTTCCGCCAGCTCGCGAGCCCCAGGTCCCTGAAGAGGTACCACTTGTATCAGGGTCTGAGGAGGAAACTCAAGCTTCTCGTCTCGACCGGAAGTAGCCAAGAGGATCTCCAGAGTGAAATCCTTGCTGATGAGGTGTCAGTACGATAGGCACGCATCTTTGGTTTTTGAGAGAGATTTCGGGAAGTACCGCTCACCCGACCCTTACAGAAACTGTAAGATGTCAGTAAGTAGTAAAGTCATTTCAGGACTGATTGATAGTACAGGATCTCTGAATCGGTAGAGATCAGGGATCTTGGAGGTCATCAGATACTTCTACTCGCACCTCTTGGGGAGGAAGGATCTAGATCGAGACAAGATGTTGGTTTTCCTGGCTGAAACCATTCCTGAACCAGGGGTAGGCCCAGGGCTCGAGTCCTGCAGGAACGGCGTTTTTCCAGAGGAGGAATGCCATCCATGTTACACTAGTCCTGCAGGACCGACCTCTGAATTATTCTTCTCCTCCCCCGGCCCGGACTGCTAGATGCTGGAGATGTAGGACCTGTGAGGATATCACCATTACATGTTGGGGGCGGAGCTTAGCTGTGGCGGAGAAGATAAATCGTTGTAGAAGGACCTGTGTGATGTGGAGGAGGAGGAGCTGAGCTGGAGGAGAGGTCACATGTCACCCCAGTAAGGTAATTACATGGAAGGAGATTACATGAGGAGGAGGTTTGTTACAGTGTGTCACCCCAGTAGTAAGGAGATTACATGAGGAGGAGGTTTGTTACAGTGTGTCACTCTTATACTCCGGAGGCAGCTGTATGCCTGTGGCCTGTAAGAATCTTGGAACCGTGCGGGATGTCAAGTTTTAGCTTGGACATTTTCATGTGTTTTTTTTTTTTTTTTGCAAACTGGGGGGTGTATTAGAAATCTTTGGTGAGTTCCCACACTTTTTTTTTTCAGGACTTGACCCCTGGGTAGACCCCTCTCTTGATGTTTTAGCAGAAGAAATCAGGGAAGAGGAAGTGAGACTGGCGATCAAGGGGTTTGCCCCTAAGAAGTCGCCAGGTCCAGATGGCTTAACATCCGAGTGGTACAGGACCTTTAAGGAGCCCTCTTGACTGAGGTATTCAATGAGTGTCTCTCCCTGGGAACTCTGCCGAATTCAATGAGGAGGTCAGCCCTAATTCTTCTGTCAAAGGGTAAAGATCCTAGCCATATTGAGAATTGGAGACCCATACCTCTTCTTAATACGGACAGGAAGCTTCTGGCTAAGATACTGTTTAATCGCCTGGTAAAGTTTGCACCCCGGCTCCTTTTGAGGGCTCAGCACTGCTCTGTTCCAGGCCGAAACACCTTAAGTGCTGTCCTTAGTGTCAGGGACGCAGTGGAGCATAGTAGTGCGGGTTTCTGCAAGGGGTATGTTACGCCGAGCGCTCTGGGTCCCCGCTCCTCCCCGGAGCGCTCGCAGCATCCTCTCATTCGCAGCGCCCTGGTCAGACCTGCTGACCGGGTGCGCTGCAATATCTCTCCCAGCCGGGATGCGATTCGCGACGCGGGAGGCGCCCGCTCGCGATGCGCGTCCCGGCTCCCGTACCTGACCCGTTCCCCGTCTGTCTTGTCCCGGCGCGCGTGGCCCCGCTCCTTAGGGCGCGCGCGCGCCGGGTCTCTGCAATTTAAAGGGCCACTGCGCCACTGATTGGCGCAGCAGGCCTAATCAGTGCTATCACCTGTGCACTCCCTACTTATACCTCACTTCCCCTGCACTCCCTCGCCGGATCTTGTTGCCATTGTGCCAGTGAAAGCGTTCCCTTGTGTGTTCCTAGCCTGTGTTCCAGACCTCCTGCCGTTGCCCCTGACTACGATCCTTGCTGCCTGCCCTGACCTTCTGCTACGTCCGACCTTGCTCTTGTCTATTCCCTTGTACCGCGCCTATCTTCAGAAGTCAGAGAGGTTGAGCCGTTGCTGGTGGATACGACCTGGTTGCTACCGCCGCTGCAAGACCATCCCACTTTGCGGCGGGCTCTGGTGAATACCAGTAGCAACTTAGAACCGGTCCACCAACACGGTCCACGCCAATCCCTCTCTGGCACAGAGGATCCACCTCCAGCCAGCCGAATCGTGACAGTACATCCGGCCATGGATCCCGCTGAAGTCCCGCTGCCAGTTGTCGCCGACCTCACCATGGTGGTCGTCCAGCAGTCGCAACAGATAGCGCAACAAGGCCACCAGCTATCCCAACTGACCGTGATGCTACAGCAGCTATTACCACAGCTCCAGCAAGCTTCTTCTCCGCCAGCTCCTGCACCACCTCCGCAGCGAGTGGCCGCTTCCAGCCTTCGATTATCCTTGCCGGATAAATTTGATGGGGACTCTAAGTTTTGCCGTGGTTTCCTTTTGCAATGTTCCCTGCACTTGGAGATGATGTCGGACCAGTTTCCTACTGAAAGGTCTAAGGTGGCTTTCGTAGTCAGCCTTCTGTCTGGGAAAGCTCTGTCATGGGCCACACCGCTCTGGGACCGCAATGACCCTGTCACTGCCTCTGTACACTCCTTCTTCACGGAGATTCGAAGTGTCTTTGAGGAACCTGCCCGAGCCTCTTCTGCTGAGACTGCCCTGCTGAACCTGGTCCAGGGTAATTCTTCTGTTGGCGAGTACGCCATCCAATTCCGTACTCTTGCCTCCGAGTTATCCTGGAATAACGAGGCCCTCGGCGCGACCTTTAAAAAAGGCCTATCCAGTCACATTAAAGATGTGCTGGCCGCACGAGAAATTCCTGCTAACCTGCATGAACTTATTCATCTTGCCACCCGCATTGACATGCGTTTTTCCGAAAGGCGTCAGGAGCTCCGCCAGGATATGGACTTTGTTCGCACGAGGCGGTTTCTCTCCCCGGCTCCTCTCTCCTCTGGTCCTCTGCAATCCGTTCCTGTTCCTCCCGCCGTGGAGGCTATGCAAGTTGACCGGTCTCGCTTGACACCTCAAGAGAGGACACGACGCCTCATGGAGAATCTTTGCCTGTACTGTGCCGGTACCGAACATTTCTTGAAGGATTGTCCTATCCGTCCTCCCCGCCAGGAAAGACGTACGCTGACTCCGCACAAAGGTGAGACAGCTCTTGATGTGAACTCTGCTTCTCCACGCCTTACTGTGCCTGTGCGGATATCTTCTTCTACCTTCTCCTTCTCTGTTATGGCCTTCTTGGATTCCGGATCTGCAGGAAATTTCATTTTGGCCTCTCTCATCAACAGGTTCAACATCCAGGTGACCAGTCTCGCCAGACCCCTCTACATCAATTCTGTTAACAATGAAAGATTGTACTGTACCGTGCGTTACCGCACGGAACCTCTCCTAATGTGCATCGGACCCCATCACGAAAAAATTGAATTTTTGGTCCTCTCTAACTGCACTTCAGAAATTCTTCTTGGATTACCGTGGCTTCAACGCCATTCCCCAACCCTTGATTGGTCCACAGGAGAAATCAAGAACTGGGGTACTTCTTGTCACAACTGGACTGTCTTAAACCGGTTCCCAGTACTCACAGCCGTGACCCTGTGGTTGTATCTGGTCTTCCTAAGGCCTATCTGGACTATGCTGATGTTTTTTGCAAAAAACAAGCAGAGACTTTGCCTCCTCACAGGCCTTATGACTGTCCTATTGACCTCCTCCCGGGTACTACTCCACCCCGGGGAAGAATCTATCATCTGTCTGCTCCAGAAACCCAAGCCATGTCGGAGTACATCCAGGAGAATTTAGAAAAGGGGTTTATCCGCAAGTCCTCCTCTCCTGCCGGAGCTGAATTTTTTTTTGTGTCCAAAAAAGATGGCTCCCTACGCCCTTGCATTGATTACCGCGGACTTAATAAAATCACGGTAAAAAAACGCTACCCCTTACCTCTTATCTCGGAACTCTTTGATCGCCTACAAGGCGCCCACATCTTTACCAAGCTGGACTTAAGAGGTGCTTATAATCTCATCCGCATCAGGGAGGGGGACGAATGGAAGACTGCATTTAACACCAGAGATGGACACTTTGAGTATTTGGTCATGCCCTTTGGCCTGTGCAACCCCCCTGCCGTCTTCCAAGACTTTGTTAATGAAATTTTTCGTGATCTCCTATATACCTGTGTTGTGGTTTACCTGGACGATATTCTGATTTTCTCTGCAAACTTAGAAGAACACCGCCAGCATGTCCGCATGGTTCTTCAGAGACTTCGGGACAATCAACTTTATGCCAAAATGGAAAAATGTCTCTTTGAATGTCAATCTCTTCCTTTCCTAGGATACTTGGTCTCTGGCCAGGGACTACAAATGGATCCAGATAAACTATCTGCCGTGTTAGATTGGCCACGCCCCTCCGGACTCCGTGCTATCCAACGTTTTTTGGGGTTTGCCAATTATTACAAACAATTCATTCCACACTTCTCCACTATTGTGGCCCCTATCGTGGCTCTAACCAAGAAAAATGCCAATCCTAAGTCCTGGTCTCCCCAAGCGGAAGATGCATTTAAACATCTCAAGTCTGCCTTTTCTTCTGCTCCCGTGCTCTCCAGACCTGACCCATCTAAACCCTTCCTATTGGAGGTAGATGCCTCCTCAGTGGGAGCTGGAGCAGTTCTTCTACAAAAAAAATCTTCCGGGCATGCTGTTACTTGTGGGGTTTTTTCTAGGACCTTCTCTCCGGCGGAGAAAAACTATTCCATTGGTGATCGAGAACTACTGGCCATTAAATTGGCGCTTGAGGAATGGAGGCACCTGCTGGAGGGATCAAAATATCCAGTTACTATATACACTGATCACAAGAATCTCTCCTATCTCCAGTCTGCCCAACGACTGAACCCTCGCCAGGCTAGGTGGTCGTTGTTCTTTGCCCGTTTTAACTTTGAAATCCATTTTCGCCCTGCTGACAAAAACATTAGGGCCGATGCCCTCTCTCGTTCTTCTGATGCCTCTGAAGTAGAGGCCTCTCCGCAACACATCATTCCTCCGGACTGCCTGATCTCCACTTCTCCAGCTTCCATCAGGCAAACTCCTCCAGGGAAAACCTTCGTTTCTCCACTCCAGCGTCTCGGGATTCTCAAGTGGGGACACTCCTCCCACCTCGCAGGCCATGCGGGCATCAAGAAATCCTTTCAACTCATCTCTCGATTTTATTGGTGGCCGACTCTGGAGACTGATGTTGTTGATTTTGTGCGGGCCTGTACTGTCTGTGCTCGGGATAAGACTCCTCGCCAGAAGCCTGCTGGTCTCCTTCTTCCTCTGCCTGTTCCTGAACGACCTTGGTCACAGATTGGTATGGACTTTATTACGGACTTGCCCTCATCCCATTGCAACACAGTTGTTTGGGTGGTCGTTGATCGATTTTCCAAGATGGCACATTTTATTCCTCTTCCTGGCCTTCCTTCAGCGCCTCAGTTGGCAAAGCAATTTTTTATACACATTTTTCGCCTTCACGGTTTGCCCACGCATATCGTCTCGGATAGAGGCGTCCAATTCGTGTCTAAATTCTGGAGGGCCCTCTGTAAACAGCTCAAGATCAAATTAAACTTCTCTTCTTCTTACCATCCCCAATCCAATGGGCAAGTAGAAAGAATTAATCAGGTCCTGGGTGACTATTTACGGCATTTTGTTTCCTCCCGCCAAGATGACTGGGCAGATCTTCTACCATGGGCCGAATTCTCATACAACTTCAGAGTCTCCGAATCTTCTGCTAAATCCCCATTTTTCATGGTGTACGGCCGTCACCCTCTTCCTCCCCTCCCTACTCCCTTGCCCTCTGGTTTGCCTGCTGTGGATGAATTGACTCGTGATCTTTCCACCATATGGAAAGAGACTCAAAATTCTCTTTTACAGGCTTCATCCCGGATGAAAAAATTTGCTGATAAAAAGAGAAGAACTCCCCCCATTTTTGCTCCCGGAGACAAGGTATGGCTCTCCGCTAAGTATGTCCGCTTTCGGGTCCCCAGTTACAAACTGGGACCACGCTATCTTGGTCCTTTTAAAATCTTGTGCCAGATTAACCCTGTCTCTTACAAACTCCTTCTTCCTCCTTCTCTCCGTATTCCCAATGCCTTCCATGTTTCTCTCCTTAAACCACTCATCCTTATCCGCTTCTCTCCCAAAATTGTTTCTCCTACTCCTGTTTCCGGTTCGTCTGACATCTTCTCTGTGAAGGAGATTCTAGCCTCCAAGATTGTCAGAGGTAAAAAATGGTGATGTGGTGATGTCGGAAGTGGACCGCTACTTGGAGGCATCCGGGTCTAAGATCAACCGGGATAACTGTGAGAGTCTCTGGCTGGGAGGGGGAGATCCCACGTTTGATCTCCCAGACACCCTTCCAGGGCCCCAAGAGTTTACCTTGTAAACATGAAAAAGGATCCCCCAGAAGTTTTGGGACTTGGCCTGGTGCAGCTTTCAGGGAAAGCTATATGACCTGAAGTACAGGAACTCTGATGACCGGGGATGTCCCCAAGAAGAGTGCGGGGACACGCTGGAAAGCATGGACCACTTCCTGCTTCATTGTCCCTTTACTATAGGGGTTTACAACAGGGTGGGTGCTTCCATCTGCTGGAGTCAACTTGCCGGCCTTACCTATCCGGAGTGGGCTTATGGGGCATTCAGGATCCTGGGTGGCCGACACCGGGGCACTTTATTCTTAGTTAGTTTAGTGGTTAGGTACTAGACATGGAATGCACAGTGTTTAGTGTCGACCCAACAGAAAATCCTCTCTGAGGTGGAGGTCTGTAGGAATATCACCGGTGACCTCGGGAAGATCAGGTCTTTGGAGTATGGCAGTCTTGGTACCAGTAGGGCTTCTCTCCTGTGGAGAGGTTTTTCTTTTGATGTGCTCTAGGTACTAGGCCCTTTAAGGTGAAGTACCTTAACCCCTTAAGGACCCCTTAAGACGCGTACGTCTAAGCACCCTGGTAGTTAAGGACCAAGGACGTACGCGTATGTCCGTGGGAAATTCTGTCCCTGCCGGGCGGGGACCGGACCGGGGTGACTGCATATATCGATCAGTAATCACCCCGCGCAAATGCTTAGCGGGGTCATCAGACACCCCCATGTCGGCGATCGGCGCAAATCGCAAGTG